>NC_090649.1:439537998-439667998 GCF_040937935.1 Hyperolius riggenbachi
ACTAACTGATTAAGTGTAAACGGGGCCTAAGGGAGGCAGATTCCTGAGTTTTCTCTTAGGTGATATTTTTACACCTTGTCATAAAATGCATTTTTAACCACAAGTATACAAGAAAATACAATAATTTTGATAGCACTTTTTCACAAACTTTTAAGTACTTTTCCAAATGTAAAATACAGTTCCGGAAAAGTTATTTTAAAGTGAAGATGAAAATTATCTCATAGAAGATAATGTTATAAACTGTTCTTATCACCTTGCTTCGACACCATCGTCTCACAGACTGTGAGATCACTTGACTCTCCACACAGCAAACAGTAGATAGACTTTCTCAGGCTTCTCCAATGTTTCCGTTATTTATTCAAGTCACAGAAAGACAGATAGATACAGTCATCATATCCTAGCTATGCAAATCTTCATGTTGCATTATAAGCTCATGATTAGACTCCCTACTGAAGTCTATCAGGTACCTTCTTCCTACCTACGTTCCACTAAACTACCTATGTACAGCAAACATTATATCAGATTACATAAAGGAATAACATGCTTAGAGGTCCAAGTCGGCCTTGCGAGCTAGTGCAGAAGGAAGAAGCAGAAGTGAGTTCTCCATCGCTCGCTCCAGATTTAATACCGGCTAGGAAAGAGTTAAATATGACATCATCTTCGCCACCCCCTATATCAGTCTATTGGTGGACCCACTCATGGTGTCATCATACCCGCCTACTTGATTAATAATCAATGAGACATTTGACATACATGCAGGAATGTGAATATTTACAAAACATGACTGATGTTTATTGTTCCAGGCCCAGGTCAGGGAGACCTGCGGCCTTGTTCAGAACAGCTTCTTGGTATGTTCTAGTTCTGCTGACAGAACTACAGATTTTCTCTCTTCAGAGAAAATCCCCTTAAAGGGCAGGTCTGCTCATCAAGCCTTTTTGACTAACTCAGTCCAAATAACTGAGGCCTACTTAAATTATAACAGATAACTCAGGATAAAAGGGTGTGTGTGTGTGCGTGCGTGCGTGCGTGTAGGATGAATGGGGGTTGGGGGGGCACCAAAATCTGGTTACGCTCAGGGCGCTGTGAAACCTAAGGCCGGCCCTGGGCACGGCTGTCCTCTAATGTAACAAAATATTACCTGCTTCCAGAACTTCCTCAACTTCTGGCAGATCCATTGCAGAACCTGAAATATAAGCAGAAAACATTATTAGTGCGAGCTGATTAGCTGATAAATGTGTTTCCATGTTACAGGTGGAGTGACGTTATATCAATAGTAAGGGGCCCGAATGTTGAGGGATTCAGGAAGATGCTCCGGCCTGGATGTAGACTGTCACTGGGAGCGGATCCGAGATAAAAAACTAACTATAACAAATAACTTGTCTATATATCTTATCTAAAGTTTAAATAGTTTACACAGCAAATTTAGCTGCAAACAACTTCAACAGAATATGATTATTTCTTCCTGTGAAAACAATGACAGCAGCCATGTTGTTTGTAAACCTTACACACAGGCAAGCTGATCTGCATCTCCAGCACTCAGCCTGTGAAAACCTAATTGCCCCTCCTCCTCCCTCCTCCCCTCTGCCTCTGAAATCCCTGGCTAGTAACACCTCCCCCTCCTCCTGCCCAGACTGAGATCCCACAAGCCCTTGCTACTGTCTGAAAATGTCAAGGCACTCTGAAAAGCTGTGGGCAAGGCTTGTTTAGTTTATAGGGAATCAGAGTATTAAAACAAAAACAAAAATGTATGTGGCTTGAGGAATGCCCTATGAACAATATGAAAGGAACACAATTATTATTATTATTATTATTTATTTATATAGCGCCAACAAGAAAAAAAAGACAGGAAAACATTTAAAATTGCCAGATCGCGAAAAACTCAGAGTGGCATGATCGCTATGTGATTTTCCTATACTTTAGATATTTTACTAGCAGATTGGTGTATATTGCAAAATATATGCTATTGGGCACCAAAGAAGAAATTTGGGTGCCCAATAAATAGCAGGGCCCATCCAACCGAAATTTTTAGTTTTAAGAATTAGTGTTTTGATAATGTTTTGAAATTAATTTTGAGAATTATAATATCGTAAATTATCATTTTGGGCACCACCAGGGGGATCTTAGGGTTAGGCCCCACCAGGGGGGTCTTAAGGTTAGTCATCGGTAGAGGGAGAGTTTAGTGTAAGAGTAGGGTTAGGTTCAGTTGTAGTAAAATATCAGTAAGAACACCAATGCTTTACTATGCCTATTACGACTGTAAATATAGTTTTATTTTCATTGTTATAGACGATATTTTGCAATTTTATTACCGTTATTTAAACATATTTATTATTCTATTTTAGATAAAGATGAAGAAATTATAAAAATATTGTTATTGACAATAGCTTAAAATTTCTGCTACACATACGTTTTGTGACTTTTGATGTATAGTGTGCTGTGGGCAGGGCCAGCCCGCTCATGAGGCGGGGTGAAACTTTTGCCTCAGGCGGCAAATTTCCAGGGGCGGCATCAGCCCGTCCGTGCGGGGAGCCGGCCGCCGAGCTGGAGGGGTAGCTGGCAGGACGGGGGTATTGGGCCTAGCGGCGGGGAGGGGGGGTCGGACCCCCCCCTCCCTCGCCTGGGTCCCCCGTCCTCCGCTCCCCTCCAGCTTTACATAGAAGCAGCCGCTATTTGTAAGAGGCACGGGTGGGGAGGACTCACCTCTTCCTCGATCCAGCGTGCGCTCCACTGACGTCACTTCCTGCAACGCTGCAGGAAGTGATGTCAGTGGAGCGCACGCTGGGAAGAGGTGAGTCCTCCCGCCCGTGCGTCTTACAAATAGCGGCTGCTTCTTCTATGTAAGGCTGGAGGGGAGCGCAGTTCGGGGGACCCAGGCGAGGGAGGGGGGGGTACGACCCCCTCCCCGCCGCTAGTCCCAATACCCCCGTCCTGCCAGCTACCCCTCCAGCTCGGCGGCCCCCCAGAGCGCCCCCCACCGGGGGGGGGGGGGGGGGGGTTGGCGGCGGAAAAATTTTTTTTGCCTCAGGTGGCAAAAAGTCTAGGGCCGGCCCTGGCTGTGGGTTCATAAAAGAGCACAGGGAGCAGGTTTTGGGACTATTGATGTCAGGGTAGAGGCGATAGAGGTTCCAGCCTCAGGGCGCAGTGTAGGGGGGTGCACAAGTCACTCAGCAATCAGTTCCTTATTGTGTTTGAAGCAGTGTGAAATAAGAAAAGAGGATACATGGCAGTGACTGCAAGCCAGATAAGATTAAGGTGTTGGAAGGGGGTTGGGGGCCCTAGGGAGCCTTTTAGTCTAATAGCAATCAGTGTGCGACGGCCGGTGTGGGAGGGGCGCACTTTGGTGTCTCAGCCTTGGGTGCTGGAGGGCCTTGTTCCGGCTCTGATTGATGTAGAGAGTGTACTGTGGGTTGATGGTAGGCACAGGGAGCAGGTTGTGTGACTATTGATGTATAGTGTATTGTTGGTTGATGGCAGGGCATAGGGAGCAGGTTGTGTGACTATTGATGTATAGTGTACTGTGAGTTGATGGCAGGGTACAGGGAGCAGGTTGTGTGACTATTGATGTATAGTGTATTGTTGGTTGATGGCAGGGCACAGGGAGCAGGTTTTGTGACTACTGATGTATACCATGTCCTGATTCATTGATTCCCTGGCTAAGGAATCGCGGCCCGGGAATGCGTTGCATGCACGCGATCGGCCGCGGGAGCACGCGGGAGTGCACATGCAGCCTTTTGGAAGTATACTATACGTCCAAAAGGCCAAAGTAGTTAATGAAGGATGACATTTGATACTTACCGCCGGATGGTGGGGGTGGAGCAGAAGTCACACCCGGATCCACCGTCTTCTTCACCTCTGTGAAAACAAAAGGAAAAGCATTGAATGATTAGTGGCGTTGAGCATGAAAACTTTTCCAGCATAAGAAGAGTTATTTCCCCACAAACACCAATCAGATCCCAGCAGAGGAAATGCAACTCGGTACGGCTACTTAATGAGATGCTAAGAATTCTGAGTTCATGCAGTTTTTATGCTTTTTCTATGAACATTTATGAAGATATAAAATGGACCATCTGCTGTATCTGATTGATCCTGCTTCACGTTGTACACATTTGCATAAAATTATCTTCCATCGCAGAATTAAAAGACAACTATCAATAAGTTTTTCTGTAAATGCCTTTAATAAGTAGGAATGACTTTGACTGTAAATAAAGTACCAGGTTTGAGGCCTTTACCATTAACAGTGGAAGAATGGCAGCAATTTAAATATTCCCCATGAAAATCAAAAGGTAAATTTTGACTGGCTGTTCTAGGCTCCACCCACCTTCCTGAATATTAATTCCAGGTACCCAGTAAGCAACTGTGCCAAGTTTGAGAACCCTGATATTAACAGAGTAAGAATTGCTAAAATCAAACATATTTGATAGGCTGTTTGTGGCACAGCCACTTTTCTGAATTTGAACCCCAATGATCAACTGTGCCAGGTTTGAGGCCTCTACCAATAACAGTGGAAGAATAACAAAAATGTAAACATTCTTCTTGGAAATCAATAGGTACATTTTGATTGGATGTTGTAGGATCCACCCACTTTCCTGAATATTAATTCCAGTCACCCAGTGATTTTGCAAAGTTTGCAAACTCTGTGCTTATCAATACAAGAATGGCTAAAATGAACCAAACCAACCTGATTGGATATTTATGGCCCCTCCCCTTTTCTGATTTTGAACCACTGATTAGCTGTTTTTGGCCCCTCCCCTTTTCTGAATTTGAACACCAGTCACCCAATGATTAACTGTACCAGGTTTAAGGCCTATGCCATTAACAGAATGGCAGCAATTTAAACATTTCTCTTGAAAATTAATAGGTGAATTTGGATTGACTATTATAAGCTCCACCCACTTTCCTAAATATTAATTCCACTAGTCACCCAGTGACCAAAAAGTTTGAGAACCCTGCTATTAACATTGTAAGAATGGGAATAGTTTGTCATGACAAATATCTGCCAGATCTCAGGCTTAAAGCTTGTTACTGAAAAAAATGACATAGATAAAAGGCATCCTTACCTGATGACCATAGAGGGAAGGAATGGGCTAATCCAAAGAGGATTGCGAAAAGCATCCAAAAACGCAACAAAAGCATTCTCTCTCGAGACACAATATTGCAATAACACTCTCCACTACCACTCAGTGTTATCTGAGCCTCGAGCCCTCAGTGCTCCGCCTTTTATCAGGGCTGTGCACTGTGACATCATCAGAGGAGCTCCTTTGTGACATCATACCCTGCTGATATCATAGACTGAAGCCAGAGAACAGCTGTGGACTGCGTTGCTATGGTAACTATAACACACAACTGTAAACAAACACTGATGCCCTTTACTTAACATGAAATATGATTATAATTGCATGTGTTGACAGTGCTGAGGTTTCATGAAAGAATATTAGAATACACATGAATATCATTAACCCTTAGGCTAGGAGCACACTAGGCAGAATCGCTAGTGTTGCGGAAAATGCTAGAATTCTTGCCCATAATGAAAATCTATGGGATGCATGAAAACAATGCATTTATGTGCTTCTTTAAAAAATAATTCACAACTTGCTGCATATTTCTCAAAAAACACACATAAAACACACAGAATGGGCTTGATTCACAAAACGCTGCTAACTGTTAGCACGGCAGTTAGCATGGCTTTTCGCGCGTCTTAGCGCGTTTTCGTGTAACAAACGTGTTTTGCTCAAAAAAGGGTTATTGCACGCAAAAATTTGTGTTTGTGCGTTAACACAATTTTTTCACGCATTAACATTCGTGTTTGTGCGATAACACAAATTTATCATGAGAACACGACCGTTAACTCGCTAAAAATTCCCGTTAACGCAAATTTTTTGCGTGATAAACGTTATCACGCAAAATTTCACGCGAAGCACTTTTCACAGCGTGCTAACAGCACCGTTTTGTGAATCAAGCCCAATGTATTTCAATGGAGATGCAGAGGACAACATTTTTGCATGCGTTTTGGTTACTTTTTCATTAAATAAATATGATACTGTATTTTACTGTATTGAAAAAGGAAAAATATTGAAAAACACAAAAGCAAAAATACAATCGCAGACAAAAATGCATAGAAAAATTTAAAAACGCACAATGCAGAAAACTCATGGTTTTCCACACTGCCTAGTGTGCTTCTATCCTCAATGGATATCTGAGGTGATTAAAGTGTAAATAGCTTTACTTGCCTTGGGCTTCTCCTAGCCACTAGAGTGTCCCTCGCTGCAGCTCCGGTCTTCTCCTGGGTCCCGCTGTCAGTCCTGTAGTGCCTACTGCGCATGTGTGCACCTGTCACGAACACGCTTCTGCTGCGATTGTTTGATGATCCACTGTGGAACTGACAGCGGGACCCAGGAGAAGACAGATAAGACAAACAGACTTCTAGAGACTGGAAGAAGCCCCAGGTAAGTAAAGGTATATACACTTTATAGCTTTATAACAAATGGATCGAGTCCCAGCTTCATGACGCCATCAAGCCGCAACCTGGTCCATTCGGCCTAGTGAGGAAGCAAACAGCGGTAGTGTACAGAGGGGAGTGCAATCGCTGCTGGAGACAAGGATGGGTGAGAGATACTTATGTACCAATGCAGTACGCTGCTTGATTGCAGAAATGGGAGGGAGTATATCAATCAAACGAATGGCTGTTTATGGCTCTGCAACCTTTTCTAAATTTGAACCCCAGTCACCCAATGACTGACTGTAGCAGGTGTCAGGTGTCTGCCATTTAGATTGTAAGAATAGCTGCAGTTTACACTTTATAATGTTAAATGAATGGCTGGAATTTGATTGGCTGTTTTATGCTCCCCTCACTTACCCTGAATTTTTTGCCTCGGTCACCAAGTGACCAACTGTGCCAATATTACTGTAACTACTGGACAGTTCTGGGAATTCTACAAAATTGTGCACATTAGGGAACAGTTTGTCATGACAAATATCTGTCATATCTCAGACTATAAAGCTTGTTAGTGAAAGAACTACATAGCTAAAAAGCATCCTTACCTGATGACCATAGAGGGAAGGAATGGGCTAATCCAAAGAGGATTGCCAAAAGCATCCAAAAACGCAACAAAAGCATTCTCTCTCGAGAGGCAATATCGCAATAACACTCTCCACTACCACTCAGTGTTATCTGAGCCTCAAGCCCTCAGTGCTCCGCCTTTTATCAGGACTGTGCACTGTGACATCATCAGAGGAGCTCCTTTGTGACATCATAGCCTGATAATATCGTAGACTGAAGCCAGAGAACAGCTGTGGACTGTGTTGCTATGGTAACTGTAACACACTACTGTAAACAAACACTGATGCCCTTTACTTAACATGAAACATGACTATAATTGCATGTGTGGACAGTGCTGAGGTTTTATGAAAGAATATTAGAATACACATGAATATCATTCACCCTTAGGCTAGGAGCACACTAGGCAGAATCGATAGTGTTGCGTAAAACGCTAGAATTCTTGCCCATAATGAAAATCTATGGGCCGCATGAAAACAATGCATTTATGTGCTTTTTTTTAAAATGCACAACTTGCTTCATTTCAGAATGGGCTTGATTCACAAAACACTGCTAACTGTTAGCACGGCTGTTAGCATGGCTTTTTCGCGCGTCTTAACGCGTTTTCGCGTAACAGACGTGTTTTGCGCAAAAATTTGTGTTCGTGTGTCAACATAATTTTTTCACGCATTAACATTCGTGTTTGTGTGATAACGCAAATTTATCGTGAGAACACGACCGTTAACTTGCTAAAAATTCCATTAACGCAAAATTTTTTTTTTTGCGTGATAACCGTTATCACGCAAAATTTCACGTGAAGCACTTTTCACAGCGTGCTAACAGCACCGTTTTGTGAATCAAGTATTTTACTGTATTGAAAAAGGAAAAATATTGAAAAAAAGGCAAAACGCAAAAATACAATCGCAGACAAAAATGCATCGAAAAATTTAAAAACGCACAATGCAGAAAACTCATGGTTTTCCACACTGCCTAGTGTGCTCTTATCCTCAATGGATATCTGATGTGATTAACGTGTAAATAGCTTTACTTGCCTTGGGCTTCTCCCAGCCACTAGAGGCCGCGTGTCCCTTGCTGCAGCTCCGGTCTTCTCTTTGTTCCCTGCTGTCAGTCCTATAGCGCCTACTGCGCATGTGTGCATCTGTCACGAACACGCTTCTGCTGCGATTGGTTGGCGATCCACTGTGGAACTGACAGCGGGACCCAGGAGAAGACAGATAGGACAAAAAGACTTGTAGAGACTGGAAGAAACCCCAGGTAAGTAAAGGTATATACACTTTATAGCCTTATAACAAATGGATCGAGTCCCAGCTTCATGACGCCATCAAGCCGCAACCTGGTCCATTCGGCCTAGTAAGGAAGCTAACAGCGGTAGTGTACAGAGGGGGGTGCAAACGCTGATGGAAACAAGGATGGGTGAGAGATAATTACAGTGGTTTGCAAAAGTATTCAGCCCCCTTGAGGTTTTCCACATTTTTTCATATTACTGCCACAAACGTGAAATACCAATACCAAGTGGTGTACATGTGAGAAGTGGAACGAAAATCATATATGATTCCAAACATTTAACAAAAAAAAACAACAACTGCAAAGTGGGGTGTGCGTAATTATTCAGCCCCCTTTGGTCTGAGTGCAGTCAGTTGCCCATAGACATTGCCTGATGAGTGCTAATGACTAAATAGGGTGCACCTGTGTGTAATCTAATGTCAGCACAAATACAGCTGCTCTGTGACGGCCTCAGAGGTTGTCTAAGAGAATATTGGGAGCAACAACACCATGAAGTCCAAAGAACACACCAGACAGGTGAGGGATAAAGTTATTGAGAAATTTAAAGCAGGCTTAGGCTACAAAAAGATTTCCAAAGCCTTGAACATCCCACAGAGCACTGTTCAAGCGATCATTCAGAAATGGAAGGAGTATGGCACAACTGTAAACCAAACCAAGACAAAGCCGTCCACCTAAACTCACAGGCCGAACAAGGAGAGCGTTGATCAGAAATGCAGTCAAGAGACCCATGGTGACTCTGGACGAGCTGCAGAGATCTACAGCTCAGGTGGGGGAATCTGTCCATAGAACAACTATTAGTCGTGCACTGCACAAAGTTGGTCTTTATGGATGAGTGGAAAGAAGAAAGCCATTGTTAACAGAAAAGCATAAGAAGTCCCGTTTGCAGTTTGCCACAAGCCATGTGGGGGTCACAGCAAACATGTGGAAGAAGGTGCTCTGGTCAGATGAGACCGAAATTGAACTTTTGGGCCAAAATGAAAAACGCTATGTGTGGCACAAAACTAACACTGCACATCACTCTGAGTCTGAACACACCATCCCCACTGTCAAATATGGTGGTGGCAGCATCGTGCACTGGGGGTGCTTCTCTTCAGCAGGGACAGAGAGGCTGGTCAGAGTTGATGGGAAGATGGATGGAGCCAAATACAGGGCAATCTTGGAAGAAAACCTCTTGAGGTCTGCAAAAGACTTGAGACTGGGGTGGGGGTTCACCTTCCAGCAGGACAACGACCCGAAACATAAAGCCAGGGCAACAATGGAATGTTTTAAAACAAGAATGGCCCAGTCAAAGACCAGATCTAAATGCAATCGAGAATCTGTGGCAAGATCTGAAAACTGCTGTTCACAAACGCTGTCCATCTAGTCTGACTGAGCTGGAACTGTTTTGCAAAGAAGCATGGGCAGGGATTTCAGACTCTAGATGTGCAAAGCTGGTAGAGACATACTCTAAAAGACTGGCAGCTGTAATTGCAGCAAAAGGTGGTTCTACAAAGTATTGACTCAGGGGGCTGAATAATTACGCACACCCCACTTTTTTTTTTAATGTTTGGAATCATGTAGGATTTTCATTCCACTTCTCACGTGTACATCACTTTGTATTGGTCTTTCACGTGGAATTGCAATAAAATTGATTCATGTTTGTGGCAGTAATATGATAAAATGTGGAACACTTCAAGGGGACTGAATACTTTTTTTGCAAACCACTGTATTTACTAATGCAGCATGCTGCTTGATTGCAGAAATGGGAGGGAGTATATCAATCATACAAATGTGAATGGCTGTTTATGGCTCCGCAACCTTTTCTGAATTTGAACCCCAGCACCCACTGACTGACTGTTACAGGTGTCCGGTGTCTGCCATTTACAGTGTAAGAATAGCTGCAGTTTACACTTTACAATGTTAAGTGGTTAGCTGAAATTTGATTGGCTGAAATTTGATTGGCTGTTTTATGCTCCCCTCACTTATCCTGATTTTTTTTGCCTTGGTCACCAAGTGACCAACTGTGCCAATATTACTGTAATTACTGGACTGTTCTGGGAATTCTACAAAATTGTGCACATTAGGGAATAGTTAGTCAGGACAAATATCTGTCATATTTCATGCTATAAAGCTTGTTAGTGAAAGAACTACATAGATAAAAGGCATCCTTACCTGATGACCATAGAGGGAAGGAATGGGCTAATCCAAAGAGGATTGCCAAAAGCATCCAAAAACGCAACAAAAGCATTCTCTCTCGAGAGGCAATATCGCAATAACACTCACCACTACCACTCAGTGTTATCTGAGCCTCAAGCCCTCAGTGCTCCGCCTTTTATCAGGGCTGTGCACTGTGACATCATCAGAGGAGCTCCTTTGTGACATCATATTCTGCTAATCTAAACTGAAGTCAGAGAACAGCTGTGGACTGCATTGCTATGGTAACTGTAACACACTACTGTAAACAAACACTGATGCCCTTTACTTAACATGAAACATGACTATAATTGCATGTGTGGACAGTGCTGAAGTTTCATGAAAGAATATTAGAATACACATGAATATCATTAACCCTTAGGCTAGGAGCACACTAGGCAGAATCGCTAGTGTTGCGGAAAACGCTAGAATTCTTGCCCATAATGAAAACAATGCATTTATGTGTTTTATAAAATGCATAACTTGCTGCATATTTCTCAAAAATGCACACAAAACACACAGAATGTATTTCAATGGAGATGCAGAGGACTGCGTTTTTGCATGTGTTCTTGTTGACTCTTTCAATAAATAAATATGATACTGTATTTTACTCTATTGAAAATGGAAAAATATTGAAAAAACACAAAAGCAAAAATAAATTTTTCCACACTGCCTAGTGTGCTCCTAGCCTCAAAGGATATCTGAGGTGATTAAAGTGTATATAGCTTTACTTGCCTTGGGCTGCTCCCAGCCCCTAGAAGCTGTGTGTCCCTTGCTGCAGCTCTGGTGTTCTCCTGGGTCCCACTGTCAGACCTGTAGTGCATCGCCTACTGCGCATGTGTGCACCTGTCATAAACGCGCTCCTGCTGCAATTGCTGGAGATGGCCCGAACGGTTCGTCGGTGAACAACGGGAGTTCGCGTTTAGCGAGTTTGACCTGCCCCCTACAATACATCATTGGGCTAAACATTGACCCTCTACATCACAGTCAGCAGACACATGCAGCCAATGCGGCTGCACTCCCTCTTGGACCCCGTCCCCTCTTATAAAAGGCAGCAGCGTAGGCCATTTTCTCACTCTGTCTGCTTCCTGCTTTAGTGAGAGAAGGGAGAGGTTGCTGCAGAGATAGGGAAAGCGTTAGTTAGGTCTTGTTAGCTTGCTCCTTGCTGATATTTGTTGCTGAAAAGCACCACAAAAGAAGCTCTTATGAGAGTTGATGTTCTTGTGATGTGTTTTTTTTGTGTGTGTGTGTGCCATTCACACTGCATATACAGCCCTGCCTGTCGCAGCTGGCCCTTGCTAATTGATATACTGTGCCAGGCCCAGCACATTCAGTGCATACCTTTTCCTGCATCTGTGTGACTGCACATTGTATTATACCACCAGTCACTGCATACCTTTTGTCAGGAACCGGCCTGCGGCACGCCTGCGTATACGGTTCCTGACTGCGGGTTTGATCAGATCAAGCGGGTAGCAGCCTTATTCAAGCTAAAAACAAGGCTGTGACTGCCACCACTAGCTGTTGCTAGACACGTCCACTTGTGCAATCCACGTTTTCGTATTCGGGTCAGCTTTGTGCTTTAGGCCGAATACGGGAACACCACGCGCGCGCACACACACACACACACACACACACACACACACACACACACACACACACACACACACACACACACACACACACACACACACACAGTACAGTTGTACAGTAACATGACACAATCAGGCACTGAGTTGTAATGCAAGTTAACTAACAGTCATTCCGAACGATACTGTTAGCCACTCTGCTGTCGAGCGCAAAAGTGCCCCATACACACAATGCAATTACAATCTCATATGGTAGTGTTGCTCAAACGTACAATCAGGCATGGACTTATACACAGTTACACTCCAGTCTCTTCGGGGGCGTGGGTTCGTGGCACGCCTGCGTATACGGTTCCCGACTGCGGGTTTGAGCAGATCAAGCGGGGAGCAGCCTTATTCAAGCTAAAAACAAGGCTATGACCCCTCAAACGCTTCTTACTGCCACCACTAGCTGTTGCTAGACACGTCCACTCGGCTGTCGAGTGCTCAGCACGCAATCCACGTTTTTGTATTCGAGTCAGCTTTGCGCTTTAGGCTGAATACGGGAACGCCACGCACACAGTACAGTTGTACAGTAACATGGCACAATCAGGCACTGACTTGTAATGCAAGTTACACTGTAGTGCAGCAAAACCACTAACAGTCGTTCCGAACAATACTGTTAGCCACTCTGCTGTCAAGCGCAAAAGTACCCCATACTCACAATGCAATTACAATCTCATACGGTAGTGTTGCTCAAACGTACAATCAGGCATGGACTTATACACAGTTACACTTC
Organism: Hyperolius riggenbachi; assembly: GCF_040937935.1. Lineage (NCBI taxonomy): Eukaryota > Metazoa > Chordata > Amphibia > Anura > Hyperoliidae > Hyperolius > Hyperolius riggenbachi. The sequence continues at coordinate 439,550,870 of NC_090649.1, forward strand.
AGTCTCTTCTAGGCTATGAGTGTTAGTTTAGTACAGCAGAAATCAAACTTATTAAATAACGATTTAATATTCCAGAAAAAAAGTGGAACAATGCAGAAAATAATATATACAAAAGATGTACAAAAAACAAAGTAAAAAGTTACAAAATAAGAGTTACAATGATACACACAAAACAAGTTGCCAAAATAAAAGGGAAATTTACCAACGCAAATATCCAACCGTGGAGGGACACGGATTTTACCGATTCGATCAGGATCAGCTCTGGCGATGTGCTACCCTCAAGAGAAGGCATCTGGCCCTGCTTCTTATACCGAGAGATACGCCTGGAGGCTGCCACTTCCTTGGGAAGGGGAGGACTAGTTTTAATTCACTTTCCAGACATGATTTAATTCCCAGAGATCTAACATCCACATGTATAAGTGTATTTCACAGCAGATCACAGAAGATTAAAGGTGCGGACTTGACTGCTTTTGGGATAATAAGCCATTTCCTGGCCAGATGCTAGTTAGCCAATTAGCAGTTCCTGCTCCTATTCACCATCGGTCACCTTCAGATGCAAATGTAGTGGTCATTGACAAACAGACCATCACACCTGAGACAGCAGATGGGCTAGAGGCCTAATGAGCCATTTCCTTGCCCCAAGCTAGCAACTCCAGGCAACAGCTGCCTTCTAGCAGACATACACGTGACATGGTCAGAAAAATGAAATATATGGCTTCCATGCGATACCATACTTCGGCTATATTCTGCATATTACCGTACATATTATCATCACCCCAATATATCACCACCCCTTTCACTGCATCTGTGTTACTGCACACTGTTTTATATACCAATCACTCAGTGCATACCTTTTCACTGCATCTTTGTGACAGCAAATTGTATAATACCACCAGTCACTGCATACCTTTCACTGCATCTGTGTGACTGCACACTGTTTTATATACCAGTCAGTGCATACCTTTTCACTGCATCTGTGTGACTGCACATTGTATTATACCACCAGTCACTGCATACCTTTCACTGCATCTGTGTGACTGCACACTGTTTGATACACCAGTCAGTGCATACCTTTTCACTGCATCTGTGTGACTGCACATTGTATTATACCACCAGTCACTGCATACCTTTCATTGCATCTGTGTTACTGCACACTGTGTTATATACCAGCCAGTGCATACCTTTTCACTGCATCTGTGTGACTGCACATTGTATTTTTACCAGCAGTCACTGCATACCTTTCACTGAATCTGTGTGACTGCACACCATTTTTTTAACAACAATTTTTTATTGAATAGGAAAAAGAACAAAGGCAAACAGAAAAAGGAAAAATTTCACAATTGCAATTACAAATGTTGAAAAGGGAAAGCAATCACCAACAGCAGATAGAGTTATTATAGCGGAAATCCACGTCGAACAGTTAACTAAAATCCAAATGCGTTATACGAAACATGAAAAAAAAAAAGAAAAGATAAACCCAATGTCAAGTTGGGTCGTTTAAGATCTCTCTTTCTAAATACCACTTTGTATAGTGAAAAGTTGCAATAATCTGCTCCTTTATTGTAATAATCCCTCTAGATTGTAAGCCTTTAGCAGGGTCCTCTCCCCTTGTGTATCTTACTTGATTGTGTGCACTTTAACCAGAATTTGGAACTAGTAATTTTTACCACTACCACTCCAGTTTATGATCTGGTATGTACTACTATCTGCATTGTGTGGTGTATCTTTTGAAAAATAAGTTTTTATTAAGCTTTTTCAAATGTAATGACAAACAGTGCTCCAGTAGGAGGATAGCACATTGAAATACAGAGCATGGAAGTATAATTGTAGACAGTTGATTTACAATAGGTAATTAGTTTGCAATGTGCGTACAGGATGGAAGGTTGAGAACGTATCGACCCAATGGAGCTAGGGAAGGGGGGGAGGGCTAGAGGGATGACATGAGAAGTGAAGCAGTGGGTACTGCTATTGGGTAGTGTTGGGCGAACATCTAGATGTTCGGGTTCGGGCCGAACAGGCCGAACATGGCCGCGATGTTCGGGTGTTCGACCCAAACTCCGAACATAATGGAAGTCAATGGGGACCCGAACTTTTGTGGTTTGTAAAGCCTCCTTACATGCTACATACCCCAAATTTACAGGGTATGTGCACCTTGGGAGTGGGTACAAGAGGAAAAAAAAATTTAGCAAAAAGAGCTTATAGTTTTTGAGAAAATCGATTTTAAAGTTTCAAAGGGAAAACTGTCTTTTAAATGCGGGAAATGTCTGTTTTCTTTGCACAGGTAACATGCTTTTTGTCGGCATGCAGTCATAAATGTAATACATATAAGAGGTTCCAGGAAAAGGGACCGGTAATGCTAACCCAGCAGCAGCACACGTGATGGAACAGGAGGAGGGTGGCGCAGGAGGAGAAGGCCACGCTTTGAGACACAACAACCCAGGCCTTGCATGAGGACAAGAAGCGTGCGGATAGCATGCTTTGTACCACCATGCAGTCATAAATGTAATAAAGATAAGTGGTTCAATAAACAGGGACCACGCGGCAACGCTAACCCAGCAGCAGCACACGTGATGGAACAGGAGGAGGCGCAGGAGGAGAAGGCCACGCTTTGTGAGACACAACAACCCAGGCCTTGCATGAGGACAAAAAGCGTGCGGATAGCATGCTTTGTACCGCCATGTAGTCATAAATGTAATAAAGATAAGAGGTTCAATAAACAGGGACCACGCGGCAACGCTAACCCAGCAGCAGCAGCAGCACACGTGATGGAACAGGAGGAGGCGCAGGAGGAGAAGGCCATGCTTTGTGAGACACAACAACCCAGGCCTTGCATGAGGACAAAAAGCGTGCGGATAGCATGCTTTGTACCGCCATGTAGTCATAAATGTAATAAAGATAAGAGGTTCCATAAACAGGGACCGGCAACGGTAACCCAGCAGCAGCAGCAGCAGCACACGTGATGGAACAGGAGGAGGCGCAGGAGGAGAAGGCCACGCTTTGTGAGACACAACAACCCAGGCCTTGCATGAGGACAAAAAGCGTGCGGATAGCATGCTTTGTACCGCCATGTAGTCATAAATGTAATAAAGATAAGAGGTTCCATAAACAGGGACCGGCAACGGTAACCCAGCAGCAGCAGCAGCAGCACACGGGATGGAACAGGAGGAGGCGCAGGAGGAGAAGGCCACGCTTTGTGAGACACAACAACCCAGGCCTTGCATGGGGACAAAAAGCGTGCGGATATAGCAGCAATGCTTTTTGCCGCCATGCAGTCATAAATGTAATACAGATGAGAGGTTCAATAAACAGGGACCGGAAACGCTAAACCATCCCAGATGTTCATCGGTCATGTTACTTGGTTGGGGTCCAGGAGTGTTGCGTAGTCGTTTCCAATCCAGGATTGATTCATTTTAATTTGAGTCAGACGGTCTGCATTTTCTGTGGAGAGGCGGATACGCCGATCTGTGATGATGCCTCCGGCAGCACTGAAACAGCGTTCCGACATAACGCTGGCTGCCGGGCAAGCCAGCACCTCTATTGCGTACATTGCCAGTTCGTGCCAGGTGTCTAGCTTCATGCCCGGTTTCAGGTCCAGCGGTGCCAGCCACAAATCCGTCTGTTCCTTTATTCCCCTCCAAATTTCCTCCCCTGTGTGCTGCTTATCCCCAAGGCAGATCAGCTTCAGCAACGCTTGCTGACGCATGCCAACAGCTGTGCTGCACTGCTTCCACGATCCTACTGCTGCTGGTGCTGGGTTAGCATTTCCGGATGAGGTACAGCTTTGAGATGCGTTGGAGGAGAAGGAGTCAGAGAGGTAGGTGCTGCTGTTGTTATCCAGCTGTTTGCGGCGTGGGCAACACCCGCGCCGTAGCAGGTGAGGAATCGCTGCCAGGCTCCACAAGGTTCACCCAGTGCGCGGTAAGGGAGATGTATCGACCCTGGCCGAACGCACTCGTCCAGGTGTCAGTGGTGAGGTGAACCTTGCAGGCAACGGCATTCTTCAAGCTTCGGGTTATTTAGCTGACCACGTGCTCATGCAACTCAGGCACTGCAGAGCGCGCAAAGTGGTAGCGGCTGGGAACCACGTAACGTGGGATGGCCACTGACATCATGCCCTTGAAGCTGTTTGTCTCCACCACTCGATATGGCAGCATTTCGCAGGCCAGAAGCTTGGCTATGCTGGCTGGCTGTTACTGCCACGGCCCGGGGGTCATTTGCTGGCAATTTCCTCTTGTGCTCAAACATCTCAGAGACAGACAACTCAACCGTAGCGCTGCACACCGAAGGGCTGTTGGTTGTTGTGTTTGATGAACACTGGGAGACCTCAAGAGCACTAGTCCGGAAAGTGACAGTGTCAGCATCGTCTGATGTTTGTGAATGTTGTGAACCACGCAATGGCTGGGCTACTGCTGCTGCTGAGGCGGGTCTGGTGGTGAGTCTGGTGAACCCAAGGGAGGCAGTGTTGCTGGTGGTACCCTGTCCTGCCGCGTTTGCCCACAGAGTGGGATGTTTGGATAGAATGTGGCGGCTCATGCTGGTGGTGGAGAGGTTGTTAATACTTTTCCCCCTGCTCAGGCGGGTCTTGCACACCTTGCAAATCGCCATGGTAACATCCTCAGTGCAGTCTTCAAAGAAAGCCCAGACTTTAACTGGCTGAGGACTCGGACCTCGTGCGTGATGTGCTGGTGCTGCTTAACCCACTGCTGGACGCTTGAGAGGTCATCCAAGTAATTATCTGGTCCTGTTCTTTTGGATCTGTGAGGGTTGTTGTCCTGGACAACATGGGCAGTATTGAGTGGGTTTTCTTGGGTGCTCCCCTGTGGCCTGTACGTGAACCGTCAGGGGAAACACCTCTTCCCTTGCCCCTCCCTCTTTCACCGGATTTCTTCCTCATTTCACTTATCCTTAAAGTACACGCTGACTGGCAGCAGTACAGTGGCAGTACAGAAATGCTATACAGTGGTGGGTGAGCGGTGTACCACTATTGTCAGCAGTGACACAGAGCACAATGCTATACAGTGGCGGGTGAGCGGTGTACTACTGTTCCCAGCAGACACAGAGTGGAAGTAAACACAATGCTATATAGTGTGGCTGAGCCGTGTACACAGAGTGGCATTAAACACAATGCTATATAGTCTGCTATATAGTCACCCCGAACAGGGTGATGTTCTGCAGAACCCGAACAGTGGCAAACACTGTTCGCCCAACACTACTGGGAGGGAACGCAGATTTTAGTACCTAAACACACGATACAACATGTTTTCCGGGGTCGGACTCTGAGGCACATACAGATGGTCCCGATCATCATCCTCATCATACAACTCTTCTCCTGAGTCTGACCCACCCACCACCTCTGCCACCCCAACATCCCCAGACACAGACCCCTCATCGTCCTCAATATTAACTTGGGATGCTGGCCTGAGCCAGACCTCCTCCTCCACATCAGGCCCCATCATCTCCTCAATGGCAGCCCTCATTAATCGCTCTGGCGACGGACTGATGGACACAACGTTCTCCTCCGGGGAGGGCTGCTGCTGACCACTGGCTGCTGGGGTGGATGTTATAGCTTGCGTGGGGCGTTGGCTGTTGCTGTTGTTGGGAGTGCTGCTCACAGCGGAGGTCTCTGGGGAACTCATGTTGAGCTCATATAGTGGTTGACGGTGAGTGGAGTATTACTGATCCCAGCAATATACACACTGACTGGCAGAGTACGCAATGCTATATAGTGTGGCTGAGCGGTGTACACAGAGTGGCAGTAAACACAATGCTATATAGTCTGGCTGAGCGAGCGGTGTACTACTGTTCCCAGCAGAATCAGAGTGGCAGTAAACAATGGTATATAGTCTGGCTGAGCGGTGTACACAGAGTGTCAGTAAACAATGGTATATAGTCTGGCTGAGCGAGCGGTGTACTACTGTTCCCAGCAGAATCAGAGTGGCAGTAAACAATGGTATATAGTCTGGCTGAGCGGTGTACACAGAGTGTCAGTAAACAATGGTATATAGTCTGGCTGAGCGGTGTACACACAATGCTATATAGTCTGCTATATAGTGTCAGTAAACAATGGTATATAGTCTGGCTGAGCGAGCGGTGTACTACTGTTCCCAGCAGAATCAGAGTGGCAGTAAACAATGGTATATAGTCTGGCTGAGCGGTGTACACAGAGTGTCAGTAAACAATGGTATATAGTCTGGCTGAGCGAGCGGTGTACTACTGTTCCCAGCAGAATCAGAGTGGCAGTAAACAATGGTATATAGTCTGGCTGAGCGGTGTACACAGAGTGTCAGTAAACAATGGTATATAGTCTGGCTGAGCGGTGTACACACAATGCTATATAGTCTGCTATATAGTGTCAGTAAACAATGGTATATAGTCTGGCTGAGCGAGCGGTGTACTACTGTTCCCAGCAGAATCAGAGTGGCAGTAAACAATGGTATATAGTCTGGCTGAGCGGTGTACACAGAGTTTCAGTAAACAATGGTATATAGTCTGGCTGAGCGGTGTACACAGAGTGTCAGTAAACAATGGTATATAGTCTGGCTGAGCGGTGTACACAGAGTGGCAGTAAACACAATGCTATATAGTCTGGCTGAGCGGTGTACACAGAGTGGCAGTAAACACAATGCTATATACTCTGGCTGAGCGAGCGGTGTACTACTGTTCCCAGCAGACACAGAACAGTAAACAGAATGCTATATAGTGTGGCTGAGCGAGCGGTGTACCACTATTCCCAGCAGACACAGAACAGTAAACAGAATGCTATATAGTGTGGCTGAGCGAGCGGTGTACCACTATTCCCAGCAGACACAGAACAGTAAACAGAATGCTATATAGTGTGGCTGAGCGAGCGGTGTACCACTATTCCCAGCAGACACAGAACAGTGAACAGAATGCTATATAGTGTGGCTGAGCGAGCGGTGTACCACTATTCCCAGCAGACACAGAACAGTGAACAGAATGCTATATAGTGTGGCTGAGCGAGCGGTGTACCACTATTCCCAGCAGACACAGAACAGTGAACAGAATGCTATATAGTGTGGATGAGCGAGCGGTGTACCACTATTCCCAGCAGACACAGAACAGTAAACAGAATGCTATATAGTGTGGCTGAGCGAGCGGTGTACCACTATTCCCAGCAGACACAGAACAGTGAACAGAATGCTATATAGTGTGGCTGAGCGAGCGGTGTACCACTATTCCCAGCAGACACAGAACAGTGAACAGAATGCTATATAGTGTGGCTGAGCGAGCGGTGTACCACTATTCCCAGCAGACACAGAACAGTAAACAGAATGCTATATAGTGTGGCTGAGCGAGCGGTGTACCACTATTCCCAGCAGACACAGAACAGTAAACAGAATGCTATATAGTGTGGCTGAGCGAGCGGTGTACCACTATTCCAAGCAGACACAGAACAGTGAACAGAATGCTATATAGTGTGGCTGAGCGAGCGGTGTACCACTATTCCCAGCAGACACAGAGTGGCAGTAAACAGAATGCTATATAGTGTGGCTGAGCGAGGTACACAGAGTGGCAGTAAACAGAATGCTATATAGTGTGGCTGAGCAAGCGGTGTACTACTATTCCCAGCAGACACAGAGTGGCAGTAAACAGAATGCTATATAGTGTGGCTGAGCGAGGTACACAGAGTGGCAGTAAACAGAATGCTATATAGTGTGGCTGAGCAAGCGGTGTACTACTGTTCCCAGCAGTGACACAATGACAGGGGGGACCCTGGCTAGCGTGGCTGGAGCGCGAACTACCCTGCCTGCCTACCCAAAGCTAAACCCACAGACAAATGGCGGAGATATGACGTGGTTCGGGTATTTATTTACCCGAACCACGTGACCGTTCGGCCAATCAGAGCGCGTTCGGGTCCGAACCACGTGACCCGTTCGGCCAATCACAGCGCTAGCCGAACGTTCGGGGAACGTTCGGCCATGCGCTCTTAGTTCGGCCATATGGCCGAACGGTTTGGCCGAGCACCGTCAGGTGTTCGGCCGAACTCGAACATCACCCGAACAGGGTGATGTTCTGCAGAACCCGAACAGTGGCGAACACTGTTCGCCCAACACTACTATTGGGGGGCGATGAGGGTAAGGGAGGGGTAGGGGAAGAGGTTAACCTGGAACAGGGGGGAACAGAAAAAGTCATGGCAACACCCAGAATCTTCTAAATGGTAAGGTCATAGTAATTGTTTTCACTTATCTGCATTAATCATTCTGGGATCTGTCATTTTCTCTGCGTGTATTGCTGGATTAACGTGTGTCTCCTGTTGTTGTTAAGAAGGATTTGGCTTTGTCAGATTCTCTATAGTCCTCCCAAATAGCCCATCTTTTTACAAACTTCTCTGTGCAGCCCTGAGCTGTTAGACAGAGATCGTCCATTCTCATTAGTTCGTTTAGATGTAGGAAGAAATCTGTGATGGTGGGTATGTCCGGTGAGCGCCACTTTCTGGCAATCAAAGACCTTGCGGGACCTTGAGGATAAATCTAAAAATTGAGTTTTTGATGGAAGAAAATGAACCCGGGATAGCGGATAATAGAGCTACCTCAGGGGATGGCGAGATGGAGGTGAGATAAATTTCTTTATGTAAATCAAACACCTTTGCCCAAAAATGTTTTAGTTTGTCACAGTCCCACCATATATGTATGTATGTACCTTTATGGGTATTGCATCTCCAGCAAAGGTCTGTGGTTGTGGGCTGAAATTTGCTTAGCCTAACTGGGTCTCTGTACCATCTTGAGAAGATTTTGAAGTTCCTTTCTTGGTGTTTGGTAGATATTGAAAGTTTGTGGGAGAGTACAAATATTTTTTCCCAGATTTCTTCGGGCAGGGGGGTTCCCAGGTCCCTATCCCAACAATCTGTTATTTTTATAAGATATTGTTCTGACCCTCTAGAGATGAGTATATTGTATATCTTAGACAAGGTATGATCCACCCTGTCTGTTTGTGAGCATATCTTTTCGAAGGGAGTCAGTGATCTGTGTATCTTGGATATGGGATGTAAGGAGTTATAAAATTTGTCTAATTGGAATTTAGTGAGCCAGATAGGTTTGTAGCTAGGGGTCGTAATAGGCCAGTCTGTCATATTTTTAATACCCTGCTGTGTTAGGTAGTGTCTGATCTGTGGCCATTCTGATCTGCTGTTGCCTAGGACTGATGGGGATCTCATACCTATTTGGAAGTCTGGATTGTCTAGTAAGGGGGTGAGAGGTGGGAACAGAAGAGAGGTTGTAGGTTTTAAAAACTTTGTCCCAAAGTTTGATGGTTTCCCCGGCCCAGTAGGTAGTGTTGGGCGAACATCTAGATGTTCGGGTTCGGGCCGAACAGGCCGAACATGGCCGTGATGTTCGGGTGTTCGAGCCGAACTCCGAACATAATGGAAGTCAATGGGGACCCGAACTTTCGTGCTTTGTAAAGCCTCCTTACATGCTACATACCCCAAATTTACAGGGTATGTGCACCTTGGGAGTGGGTACAAGAGGAAAAAAAATTAGCAAAAAGAGCTTATAGTTTTTGAGAAAATCGATTTTAAAGTTTCAAAGGGAAAACTGTCTTTTAAATGCGGGAAATGTCTGTTTTCTTTGCACAGGTAACATGCTTTTTGTCGGCATGCAGTCATAAATGTAATACAGATAAGAGGTTCCAGGAAAAGGGACCGGTAACGCTAACCCAGCAGCAGCACACGTGATGGAACAGGAGGAGGGCGGCGCAGGAGGAGAAGGCCACGCTTTGAGACACAACAACCCAGGCCTTGCATGAGGACAAGAAGCGTGCGGATAGCAATTTGCATTTTGTCGCCATGCAGTCATAAATGTAATACAGATGAGAGGTTCAATAAACAGTAATTGGTGTTGTCCAGAATGCGCACAATGCGTGGGTCGCGTTCAATGCAGTCCTAGGCCGAAGAGGTCATAGCCTAGGACAGGGGTGCCCACACTTTTTCGGTTCGCGAGCTACTTTAAAAACCGCCGAGCCCCGGAGATCTACCTCACCCCCCCCCCCCCCACATACAGTGTCTTGTAGTCACCGCCCCCTCCCCCCCCCCCCCCCCACACACACACCATATCCCAGCATAGATAGGCATGGTTCTGCACAGAGAAAAAGTAATTCCTGCCTGTCCCAGATTCAGGCTATACAGCAGGAAGTTAACCTCCAGTAGACACACACAGAACTGTTGCTTCCATATTACCAGCATCTGAGCAGCTCCCAACCCGTTTTAAATATAAAACAATTCATTTGCACTTTGGAACAGAGTCCCTGTGCTATTTACAGGATAAAAGAAAGCAAGAGATGGGCAATCACAGTATCACTGGCCATAGCTGTTCCCAGGGTCTCCGGGTTGATTGCTGATGATACGGCTTTTAAGCCTACGTTATACGCCTGCTACATTTTGTATCTAGTAAGTGCAAATTTGTCAGCGCATTGTTTTTATTTATTAAAGGGTAATACACTACGGAGCGCCCCTCTATTTACAGGATAATTGTTTACATTAGCTCTGCTCTAGTTTCAGCCGAAAATCACACTCTCCTTCCCTGCGTCACACCTAATTACTCACCAACCCCCCATGCCTTTGCCTGGGGAACGGCTTCCCCCTTCTCCCATCCCTCCTGTGACCCCATGCTGTTTTCCTGGAAGGGCGACCAGGTTATTATTACAGAGGCATTGCTGACAGCTGAAAGATGCGTGCTTTGCATTAGGCTGACAGCTGCAAGCAGCAGAGGCAGGACTCAGAGGAGTATGGCACTGCGAGCAGCACTACTGACCTAAGGAGGTGCTTCCTCTGCTCTCTGCTAGCCGGGAACTCTCTCTACAGACCGGCAATCCAGGAAGAGACTCTACGCAAGACAAGTGGCCTGGAGGGGAGGAGACACTGTACATTTCTCTCAGCCTGGAGGGGAGGAGATGCTGTATCCTTATTTGCTCATTTCTCCTTCAGCCACGCCTCCCCTTCAGCCACGCATCTCCCTTCTCCTCACTGATGCTGCCTTGGCAGCAAAATCTGACAGCCGAAGCTGCAGAATTAGACAAGACGCAGCCAGGCGGCCGCGATCTACTCTACAGGCGGTCGCGATCTACCGGTAGATCGCGATCGACCTATTGGGCAGCCCTGGCCTAGGGTCACAAAAACCTGTATTATTTGGGCAATTTCAATGGTGGCGAGTCTGACGTACATAAATCGCAGCAATGGCCGTTAGCAACGTCTGAATCTCACGAAATGTCTCATGCAGGTATTCATGTTCCCCCTAAGGGTCCCTACAATGCTAGAAAATTTGCCACTGCTGAGCAATTGCCCTTTGAAAAGATGTGAGATTTTGGAAAGTGAAATAGGGAGGCAATGAAAGCCTATGGGGGATTTTACCAATTTTGGACCCCTGTAACTCTGGTTTGCAGAGATGTAGGGACCCCATCTTTGGAATCCAAGTCTAACAATATGTCTTCTACCTGCATGAGACATTTCGTGAAATTCAGACGTTGCTAACGGCCATGGCTGAGATTTATGTACGTCAGCATAACTACCATTGAAATTGCCCAAATAAACAGGTTTTTGTGACCCTAGGCTATGACCTCTTTGGCCTAGGGGCCCGAAACTCACCAGTCATGTTCCCCCTAAGGGTCCCTACAATGCTAGAAAATTTGCCACTGCTGAGCAATTGCCCTTTGGAAAGATGTGAGATTTTGGAACTGTAAATAGGAGGCCCAATGAAAGCCTATGGGGGATTTTACCAAATTTGGAGCCCTGTAACTCTGGTTTGCAGAGATGTAGGGAACCCATCTTTGGAGCCCAAGTCTAACAATATGTCTTCTACCTGCATGAGACATTTCGTGAGATTCAGACGTTGCTAACGGCCATTGCTGCGATTTATGTACGTCAGACTCGCCACCATTGAAATTGCCCAAATAAACAGGTTTTTGTGACCCTAGGCAATGACCTCTTCGGCCTAGGACTGCATTGAACGCGACCCACGCATTGTGCGCATTCTGGACAACACCAATTACTGTTTATTGTTTATTGAACCTCTCATCTGTATTACATTTATGACTGCATGGCGACAAAATGCAAATTGCTATCCGCACGCTTCTTGTCCTCATGCAAGGCCTGGGTTGTTGTGTCTCAAAGCGTGGCCTTCTCCTCCTGCGCCGCCCTCCTCCTGTACCATCACGTGTGCTGCTGCTGGGTTAGCGTTACCGGTCCCTTTTCCTGGAACCTCTTATCTGTATTACATTTATGACTGCATGCCGACAAAAAGCATGTTACCTGTGCAAAGAAAACAGACATTTTTCCCTTTTCCCTTTGAAACTTTAAAATCGATTTTCTCAAAAACTATAAGCTCTTTTTGCTAAATTTTTTTTCCTCTTCCTCTTTTTTTACTCACTCCCAAGGTGCACATACCCTGTAAATTTGGGGTATGTAGCATGTAAGGAGGCTTTACAAAGCACGAAAGTTCGGGTCCCCATTGACTTCCATTATGTTCGGAGTTCGGCTCGAACACCCGAACATCGCGACCATGTTCGGCCCGAACCCGAACATCTAGATGTTCGCCCAACACTACACGTGACCTGTTCGGCCAATCACAGCGCTAGCCGAACGTTCGGGGAACGTTCGGCCATGCGCTCTTAGTTCGGCCATATGGCCGAACAGTTTGGCCGAACACCATCAGATGTTCGGCCGAACTCGAACATCACCCGAACAGGGTGATGTTCTGCAGAACCCTAACAGTGGCGAACACTGTTCGCCCAACACTACCAGTAGGGTATGTTAGCATGTGGAGGTCTCCTTGTTTTAGTTATCCAGGGTAATGACCGGAGATCTATATTCAGTTCTCCTTCCTCGAGTCCTATCCATTGTTTTTGGTCCCTGTTTTGGAACCAGTCAGCAATCAGAAGTAACCTTGCGGCTTGATAATATTTTGAGATGTCAGGGAGTCCTACCCCACCCGCTTCTTTGGGCCTAGTAAGCAGACTGAACTTAGTCCTAGGTTTTTTCCCTGCCCAGATAAATTTGGTGAAGGTTGTTCTGAGATTTTTTAGTATAGCACGTGGAACATGTATTGGAGCGGCCTGAAATATATACAGAAGTCTCGGGAGGACATTCATTTTCAGCACATTTATTCTACCCAGCCAAGATAGGTGTAGTTGTTCCATTTGGATAGGTCTTGTTGAATTTTAATTATGAGTGGGATATGGTTTAGCGTGAGTAGCTTAGTTAGATCGGTAGGTATGTTGATGCCGAGGTATTTAATCTGGTCGGATTTCCATTTGATGGGAAAGGATTGTTTCAGGGTCTGTAATACTGTATTTGGGAGAGATATGTTTAGGGCTTCTGTTTTGGATAGGTTCATTTTAAAGTTGCTAATGGAGGAGAATTTTTCAGCTTCTGATAAGAAGTTTGGGAGGGAGATATGTGGATTTGTCATATATAGAAGCAGGTCGTCTGCATATAAAGCCAGCTTAAATTCTTCGTCATGGGATTTAAAGCCTGAAATATTCACATTATTTCTAATGGCTGTTGCAAAATGTTCCATGCAAAGGACAAATAGCAGTGGTGACAGGGGGCACCCCTGTCTTGTTCCGTTCTGGATGCTAAAGGCATCCGACAGGACTCCATTCGTTTTAACTCTGGCAAAGACCACACGCCCCTATACAGTCCCAGAATTCTATGTAGTGCCCTCTGACCCAATCCTAGGTTCACCAGGACCCGATTAAGGTAGCCCCAGTGAATCCTGTCGAATGCCTTCTCTGCATCAACTGATAAAAGGCACAAGGGTACCCCCTGTCTCTGTGCCCTTGCTATCAGCGAAATGGTTTTGAGAGTATTATCTCTCGCTTCGCGGAACTGTGTGAACCCCACCTGGTCAGTATTTAATAGCCGTGGTAGAGAGGATGTTAGCCTATCAGCTATGAGTTTCGCGAATATTTTGATGTCAATGTTTATGAGCGAAATAGGTCTATAATTGCTACAGACCGTGTGGTCTTTGTCAGGTTTTGGTATTACTGTAATATAGGCCTGTAATGACTGCATCGGGAAGGAAGTGTCTGATGAGATTGAGTTAAATGAGGCTAGCAGGAAAGGAATTATATCTGGGGCATAAGCTTTATAAAAGGTGGCAGTGAAGCCGTCTGGGCCTGGGCTTTTGTTTGTTTTTAGTGCTCTGATTGCTGTGAGAAGTTCGTCGTCTGAGAAGTCTTCTTCTAAAGCTGAAATCTCTTCTTGATCTAGGGAGGGGATGTTATTTGACAGGATATAATCATCTATTTTGCTTTCTAGTGTGGTTAGCGGGAGTTGATGGTATTTACCACGGATAGAGTATAAGTCCTGGTAATAGAGTTTGAAGGTATCAACGATCTCAGTAGGTTTACTTTTGAGGGAGTTGTCTTTTGCTCTAATGGTGGGGATATAAGTGGTGGGTTGTTTAGGGTGTAAATAGTTTGCTAACATGGTCCCACATTTGTCGGCTTTCTCGAATAATGTACCCTGGAATCTTTCCCTATCTCTGAGGGATTTTTGGTCTAGTAGAGTTAGTAATTTTTGTCTGGTGTTTGATAGCTGAAGGGAGATACAATCATCACTTCCCCCATTATGCTTTAATTGTTGGTCTAGTGAAGAGACCTCTGTAAACAGTGTGTCAATTTGGGCTGTTCTTTCTTTTTTAAGCCTCGCTCCATGTGAGATTAATAACCCTCTCAAGGTGCATTTAAGGGCTTCCCATTTTAATGGGGCAGCCGTTTCATCATTGGCGTGGTTCCGTGAGAATTCTCAGATAGTTTTTTTGATAGCATCCAGACATTCTGGATCTTTTAATAGGTTATTGTTTAGGCGCCAATGAAAGCCTGACCGAGATCTCTCGAATAGTCTGTTTGTGCAGGAGACTGGGGAATGGTCCGACCAAATCCTAGTGCCTATGGTCGAGTCGATAATTTCATCTAGGATAGAATGTGAAATTAATAGGTAATCTAGTCTACTGTAAGACTTGTGTACTGAGGAGAAGTGGGTATAATCACGTGTTTTGGGATTCATGGTTCTCCAACAGTCAGCCAGCCTTAGTTCGAATAGTTTTTGTTTGATGATCAACAATTTACTTCTAGGAAGTGATGAGTGTCCTGAGGAAGAGTCTCTTGCAGGATCAAGGCATATGTTAAGGTCGGCTCCGATTATTATTCTCCTTTCAGCAAATTTCTGTAATTTCGAGAGAAATTGTAATAGCCATGTGCCCTGATTAGTATTAGTAAGGTATAAGTTTGCTATTGTGTAGAGGGATCCATACAATTCTATGATTATAAATACGAATCTACCCTCCTCATCAATAAGTTGTTTTTTAAGAATGAAAGGGAGAGTTCTGTGAAGGCCTATTGAGGTTCCTCTCGCTTTTGTGGTAGGATTGGTGCTGTGTAACCAGGTGGGATATTGTTTTGAGGGCATTTTGGGTATGTGATTTAATTTAAAATGGGTCTCTTGTAGGAGAATAATTTGGGCTTTTTCTTTTTGTAGGTGGTTTCAAATTTGAGATCTCTTGGTAGGGCTATTAAGACCGTTTACGTTGTATGAGGTAATTTTTAGGTCACACATGGTATTTGAAAGTTATCATTTGAGCAGCATGAGAGAAAATGAATGAGAGATATTGTAATGCATAGGTGTGGAGTTGTCGGAGGGTGTTGCCATGTATCCAAAAAAGAAATATCAACACATAACACAAAACAGTATAACTATAGGTGAACAAGTGCGCAATGGGCACCGGTCTGTGTTGTTCCGTCCCACCAGGTGAAGCATGGCTGTCTCCCGGTGGGAGGGTGCCACCCAGACCATAGCTTGACCACATATTGGTCGCTAGATCTTAAAAAAGATCTTTTCTAGCAGGTAGGGAGTGGAGGCCCTGGAGGAGCGAACAGTGTCTCCCTGAGGCCAGGACCCATCATCTCCGGACCCTTCTAGTTGCAATATATCATCATACATAGAGACTATAAGCATTGGCATTAGTTATATGCAGCATTACTATTTTGTTTGTATATCACATTTCAGGTGGTATGAGCTCTAAAAAGAGAGAAAGGCATGTAACCCAATTGCATGCAAGTTGTAGGTCATTAGTTGTCTTAACCTCTAGCAAGTATAATCTTCCTGCTGTCCGTCTTCAGTTCGGAATTGTACAGTGCCAGTGTTCATTCAATGGTCATCTGTTAGCCAACCCGGATATCCAGGTGTGGAGGACAGTCTGGAGTTGTAGTCTTTCCGACCGTTTCCTGAACAGTGTCTGTGCAAAACGGCTGGTTATGTGGTAAAACGGCTATACTTATGTAAGGCTCTATAGTAGGGGCCAATGGAGTGTTGAAATCCGAGATGCAAGTGGTTATTTAGAGGCTGGAGTAAAAAAAAAAGGGTGTACGAATGTGGGGTTACAACCTAATTTGTATAGGGTTGCAAGCCAGGAAGATGTAGTATAAAGAGAGAGAAAAAGGATAACAGATGATTAAAAAAAATATAAGAGAGAGTCACCTTTTGTTAGGGCAGATGATTTGTGTGCCTCATAGGAGCATGTTACTCACGTTGGGCATTCCTATTATTCCATCTGGCATTTTTCCATTGTGGTCTCTGTGAAAGTGGTGGATTCTGCACAGTGCTATCTGATTGTAGTGGCCAGTCAGAAATCTCAAAAGCTGAAAGATTCAGAGCCTCTTTGATCTTGGGAGCATCCGTGGGGTCCTTCAAGGTATGTGTTTGCCCTTCATGACGAATTTGTAAACTGAATGGGTATCCCCACTTATATGGAATGCTTCTATCCTGGAGGAGCGAGAGCAGGGGTTTCAGTGATCTCCGCATCTGTAAAGTAAGCTTAGAGAGGTCTGAAAGGAATGTTATGCGTGCCCCATCAAAGTCTATACTACCCCTCTCGCGGGCGGCGGTCATGATATCATCTTTGATTATATAGCGATGCACTCGGCATATGACGTCCCTGGGTCTATCCGGGTTCGTGCTAATAGGGGCAAGGATCCTGTGCGCCCGGTCAAGTTCTATTTTGTGGTCTGCGGGTCTTCCTAGGAGTTTATTGAAAATCCCAACCAGGGTGGGGGCCAATTCAGCTTGTTTAGTTGATTCTGGAATACCTCTGACCCTGATGTTGTTCCTTCTCTGCCTGTTTTCCTGGTCATCAAGTTTCAAATAAAGATCTTTGATTTGTTTGTCATGGCGGTTAATATCATCCTGTTGTTTTTCTTGGGTGCGCGCCATTTTATCCACCTCTTTTTCTGTGTCATCTACGCGATGGCCTATCTGTTTTATGTCTTGTTTAATATCTGCCATCTCTCTTCTATATGTGGCTTCAATTCTGCTGACATATCTTTCAAGGTCGTCTTTAGTGGGTAATGCGCGTATGTATTCATGTAAGTCCACTTCTATAAAGGACTCTCAGCTGCTCGAGTGTGTGGGGGACAGCGTTATGGCGGTGCCCTCTGCTCTGTCTGTGTCGCCGCCATGTTCTAAGGAGGGTGGTGGTGGTGGTGAATTATTCCCTTGGCAAGAATCTGAGCGTGTTGGCAGTGTGGTGCCCGGGGACCCTTGCTTGGAGCTTACCGAGTGTGACGGTGAGGATCTGTCATCAGAGATCCTGCGAGCTGAGGTCGCGCTGTGGGTCGGGGATGCCCGGGTCTCCGCTTCTTCCATCTCGCGTAGGGAAAGCTACATCGCGGTTTGCGCGGTCAGAGAGATCGTTGGAGCCGGGGATGATTGGTTAGACTGGGCAGGCTTATCTTTCAAGTGTCCCTTACCGGCGGGTGAGGAACGCTCCGGAGGAGAAGATGTGGGAGTTTCCTTCCCCCTGTGATCTTGAGCCGGCGCCATCTTAGATGAGTGTGGCGGTGTGAGGTTAGAGGACAGCGGCTTCAGGAACTCTTTAATTTGCGAGCTTCGGTTCTTGCCGGGTGAACGCTTGGGTTGCTTGCGTTTAGTGCTCCCCATAGATAGTGGATTTAGTCTCTAGTAGATATGGGGTCTGGGATAATAGCGGTCCAGGCAGCGGGAGCTCTTATCCAACACGTCCTGTCCGTGCCATAGGCAAGCCACGCCCCCCTGTGTGGTGTATCTTATTGCTATTACCTGTATTGTTGTGTCTATGGTCTGTTACCTGTATTGTTCTGTCACCCCAGTTATCATTGTCTGTAATCATATTTATTGTACAGTGCTGCGTAATATGTTGGCGCTATATAAATCTAATAAATAATAATAATTATAATAATTGGCTCGGATAGCGTGTCCATAAAACTTTCCCACACCCCAAAGAAGTTTTTAGTATGAGTCTCCTTCTTTTGGGATGTTTCCATCCAGTCCGTCAAGAACACATTATACAATCTGAGCCACCGGAGTTTGGAGGTGCGGCTGTGTGGACCCTTGTGACGTGGAGGCGAGAGCTTGCTTTCCATCTGCTCGCTCTGGTGGCCCGCACGCGTCACTTCCGGTCCACACACGCACTTCCGCTCAGCTCCGATTTGCTCTATGAGCGGATTTGTATCCGCATGTTGAAGACGCAGGCACGCCTTCTGATGACGCCGTGAGAACGGCGAAACATGTAAGGGCCGTGCCAGCATGAGACGCCATCTCCTCCCGCGGGCCCCCTGTTCACTTGCCACCCACCGCATGAGACCAGAGGACATCCAGCACTGCCAGATCGGCACCTTGAGCCCACCAGGACTCGACCATTGATTCTGTCCATATGGTCGCATGTCTCGCTCGGCTGACCATCTCACCAACAGCTGTGATCAGATGCTGACAGCCCATGCATCCATGACATAGCGGACATCAGCACATCACCCAGCTTGCCATTCATCACCATAGATGGACTGCCCACATCCTCCAATGCTGGTGAATCACAGGAAGGTGAGATATCGTAATTATGTTTACACAGTGATCAGGACTAGCTTGGTGTGTCACATGGCATAAGCTTTGCTGTTGCTGTTCCCATTACTGTTGGCTTGCTGCTTGGGATGGTCATTTGAGAGCCTTGCTGCTTTACAATGGATTGCTCCTGCATCTGTCGCTTGAACTTTGGACAGTTTTTTGTCTTAACTAATGCTTTTTCATCTGTCGCTTCCATCCTGGACAGTTTTTGCTAGCAGACAAGCTCATACTATTGCCTGGCCAGCGTGTGTTAGTGGTATGAATGTGGGGTCTATGTGTGGAGATGGCCATCTCATGGGTTTTTTATTGCTCTTTTTAGATATGTTCACAATAAAATTCATAATTTTATAGACTTATGGTATAATCCCCTTATTATTCATGGAATAATCACTGTCAGCATATGTAAAATATTATCCTCTCCAAACAATTGTGTGTATTATACAATTTTAGTTAGAACTGAGTGAGCGTTGGAGGAGAGGAAGACATCCAATTTTGTAGAATGGCTTTCCTCGCGACTGCAGAAATAATAAGAGCAAGCTTTTTACTACCTCTAGTACTTCTAATTCCCTCCATTTCTGAAATTCTGAAGAGTGCCCAATCCGGCATAAAGGGAATATAGTTAAGGAGCTTGTCTTGTCTTGCATAATTGACCACTTGCCTCCAGAAAGCTTTAATAATACTGCAATGCCAAAGACAATGGGCCAGATCTGCATTGGGAGCAAGGCACTTGAGACATGAGTGGGAAGTAGATAAATGCATTTTAAAGGAATGATCCGGTGAGATATACGCGTAATGATATTGCTTAAGAAACATCTCTCGATAGGAGGAGGAAGAAATAGCTTGGTAAGAAAAGGCTAAGCTCTTAACCAGACTAGGTACACTTAAATGTGGAAAATGATCCAGCCATTTAGCTATATTAATCTTTTTCTGCTGATAATCGAGGGTGGGGTGCAAACAATTGTAATAAGCAGTAACAGCTTTATTAAGTGTATTAGGCACCAGAAGGAATGGGTCAAGTGCATTGGACCAATAAAAATCTGACAATCTCCCAATTATCTGGGTAGCGTACGATTTAAATTGAATAATTTCCAAAGGGGACAATCTCATAACTGGAAATCGTTCCAGTAAGAGATGGATAGGTAAAAGTGAACGAGTAGGAAGATCAAGGCAATCTCTAATAGATTTAAGACAAGAAGGTCAAAATTGATAACCTCTCAAATATCAATACCTCCTCCTGAGTCTTAGACTCCGGTAAGACAAAATTATACACAAAGAAAATGGAGGCAATGAAATTATTATAAAAATACAAAATACTTTATTAATCACCAAAATTATAAATAAATAGTAAAATTGACCAGAACACCTCTGCATATGAGGGTACACTTACAGTGGTGTGAAAAACTATTTGCC
Organism: Hyperolius riggenbachi; assembly: GCF_040937935.1. Lineage (NCBI taxonomy): Eukaryota > Metazoa > Chordata > Amphibia > Anura > Hyperoliidae > Hyperolius > Hyperolius riggenbachi. Next base: position 439,571,166 of record NC_090649.1, read on the forward strand.
GCCTTCCTGATTTCTTATTCTTTTGCATGTTTGTCACACTTAAATGTTTCTGCTCATCAAAAACCTTTAACCATTAGTTAAAGATAACATAATTGAACACAAAATGCAGTTTTAAATGATGGGTTTTATTATTTAGTGAGAAAAAAAACTCTTAACCTACATGGCCCTGTGTGAAAAAGAAATTGCCCCCTGAACCTAATAACTGGTTGGGCCAACCTTAGCAGCAATAACTGCAATCAAGAGTTTGCCATAACTCGCAACAAGTCTTTTACAGCGCTCTGGGGGAATTTTGGCCCACTCATCTTTGCAGAATTGTTGTAATTCAGCTTTATTTGAGGGTTTTCTAGCATGAACTGCCTTTTTAAGGTCATGCCACAACATCTCAATAGGATTCAGGTCAGGGCTTTGACTAGGCCACTCCAAAGTCTTCATTTTGTTTTTCTTCAGCCATTCAGAGGTGGATTTGCTGGTGTCTTTTGGGTCATTGTCCTGCTGCAGCACCCTAGATCGCTTCAGCTTGAGTTGACGAACAGATGGCCGGACATCTCCTTAAGGATTTTTTGGTAGACAGTAGAATTCATGGTTCCATCTATCACAGCAAGCCTTCCAGGTCCTGAAGCAGCAAAACAACCCCAGACCATCACACTAACACCACCATATTTTACTGTTGATATGATGTTCTTTTGCTGAAATGCTGTGTTACTTCTACGACAGATTTAACAGGACACGCATCTTCCAAACAGTTCAACTTTTGTCTCGGCAGTCCACAAGATATTTTCCCACAAGTCTTGGCAATCATTGAGATGTTTTTTTTAGCAAAATTGAGATGAACCTTAATGTTCTTTTTGCTTAAAAGTGGTTTGCGCCTTGGATATCTGCCATGCAGGCCATTTTCGCCCAGTCTCTTTCTTATGGTGGAGTTGTGAACACTGACCTTAATTGAGGCAAGTGAGGCCTGCAGTTCTTTAGATGTTGTCCTGGGACCTTTTGTGGCCTCTCGGATGAGTTTTCTCTGCGCTCTTGGGGTAATTTTGGTCGGCCAGCCACTCCTGGGAAAGTTCATCACTGTTCCATGTTTTTGCCATTTGTGGATAATGGCTCTCACTGTGGTTCGCTGGAGTCCCAAAGCTTTAGAAATGGCTTTATAACCTTTACCAGACTGATAGATCTCAATTTCTTTCGTTCTCATTTGTTCCTGAATTTCTTTGGATCTTGGCATGATGTCTAGCTTTTGAGGTGCTTTTTGTCTACTTCTCTGTGTCAGATATCTCCTATTTAAGTGATTTCTTGATTGAAACAGGTGTGGCAGTAATCAGGCCTGGGGGTGACTACAGAAAATGAACTCAGGTGTGATAAACCACAGTTAAGTTATTTTTTAACAAAGGGGGCAATCACTTTTTCACACAGGGCCATGTAGGTTAAGAGTTTTTTTTTTCCTCACTAAATAATAAAAACCATCATTTAAAACTGCATTTTGTGTTCAATGATGTTATCTTTGACTAATAGTTAACGGTTTTTGATGAGCAGAAACATTTAAGTGTGACAAACATGCAAAAGAATAAGAAATCAGGAAGGGGGCAAATAGTTTTTCACACCACTGTATGTATTTAGGTCATGGGTCTAAATAGAGCCATGAGAAATAGCTGGTTCAAAAATTGTACATATAAGGAATCCCCTGCTTGAGAGAAAGCTTTTTTGGTACCATAAATATAAAAAAAAGGGAAAGAAAAAGCCACTTCATCTGCAATCAAGCAATTCTTGATGTACATTTATAGATGATTGCTAAAGGGAATATCTGGTATGTAGTCTCTCTGATGACAACAGGCGGAAAGCAGTCCGCCAGGATATAATCCTTATGCAGTTTTCACCTAGATAATTTCCAATAGAATGACATAGAAGGGATACAGTGCTGGTGATTTGATGTAGGTATTATACAAGTGGTGGGTAATCACCCCAAGCAGGCTTTATATATAGTGGAAGCACAGTCACACAAAGGGGAGTATGGGATAGTGACAGTCCGCCAGGAAAAATCCTTATGCAGCCCCAACTCCATATATTGGGTGTAATATGAAAGCCATTCCAAATTGTCAGACCATGGAAATATCAGCACCACAATCAAAGCTGTATTTGAAACATCAGCATAGTTCAAAACAGTACACAGCAGCAAGCTCCCAGCATGGTGTCATAGTAGGCATATGCAGCAGTTCCAGAAGATAACAGATGTAATTGACCAGTATGCAGATTCATCAATCATGGCATAGAGATGATAAGTTTATACTCATCCAAGTCCATTCAGCAGCCATGTAGGATGATAGACCGTAGACTATCCACAGGGTACCCTGCACGAGGTGTCTGGTCAAAGGGAGCCCTCAAGGCCGACCGGTTTCACTGGTGAGATACCAGCATCATCAGGGCAGGCTCAGCGGGATGCTGTCTGTGCGGTGATTGTCGGCCTAAAAAACGGAAGACGCCGCCCCGCCCACCGCCGTTATGCCAACCCTCCAGCATCATCACCCCCAGGAGAGACGAGCAGGGGGAAGGAAAGGCGGGGAGGAGCAGGGGGCGTAGATCCCCGAGGTGAACAACCCGGCTACTGCGAGTGCCGCCAAGCCGTCATGATGGAAGGTGCGGCCTATACAGGAAGCGCAGCCAGGCCGGGTGAGGCACAGCCTGGATCGCAACGCTCATTCACCTCGATGGAGAGGGGATATCACGAGCGCCCGCTGCTCAGGCAACAGGCCCCGCCCCTGGCTGCCCAAGACGCCATCACCCATCCGATCCAGTGCCAGAGGACCTACAGCACAAGCTCAGGAGCAAGGGACAAAAAGGGGAAAAAGGCAAAACAAAATTAAATAAAACTGAATAAATATAAATAAAGCAACATCACTATGACACCAATCCCGCACTGTGGGAAAACCCCAATATATGAGCGAGAGCATGTCAAAAATAAAACCCCATCTGTGTCCCCCCGCACCGTGCATGCGCCGGAGCCACCCAGCACTGTTGTGACCGCAGGGGGGCCATAACAGCCACCACCACAGAACCAGCAGAAGGAGATAATTAAAATAACAATGCATAAATCCTGATTCAGATTGGGCTTAAAAATAATTGCTCTAAAGAATCCACGTAACTTAATAATACAGAAAAGTGAAAAAAAGGAAAAACAAAAATATATCACTTATAAACAAAATAATCTAAGTCACAGAAGGGGGGGGGGGGGGGGGGGGGGGTAGGCGAAAAAGGGGAAGGGCTAATATTGTAGTTGAGAGAGGGCCGTTTGGGGAGCCTCTGGCTCAAGGGCCCCGATGCGGTCGCATCCTCTGCAACCCCTATTGCTACGCCCCTGGCTGTAATTGACTGTAAAGGATTTGCAACCAAGTATTAAAAAGTGAAAGTTTGATTTATTATTATTATTATTATTATTATTTAGTATTTATATAGCGCCGACATATTACGCAGCGCTGTACAGTGTATATATATATCTTGTCACTAACTGTCCCTCAAAGGAGCTCACAATCTAATCCCTACCATTGCCATATGTCTATATTATGTAGTGTAAGTACTGTAGTCTAGGGCCAATTTTTTTTAGGGGTAGCCAATTAACTTATCCATATGTTTTTGGAATGTGGGAGGAAACCGGAGTGCCCGGAGGAAACCCACGCAGACACAGAGAGAACATACAAACTCTTTGCAGATAGTGCCCTGGCTGGGATTCGAACCAGGGACCCAGTGCTGCAAGGCGAGAGAGCTAACCACTACGCCACCGTAGTCCCATTTTTTTTTCTGGCTTAAAAGGTGGGAGGCAAATCTGCAAACAGTTGTAATTCCTACACCTTTCACCTGATTTGGATGTAAACACCCTCAAATTAAAGCTGACAGTCTGCAGTTAAAGCACATAGTGTTCATTTCATTTCAATCCATTGTGGTTGAGTATCTAATGTGTCTAGCCAGTGTCTAAAATGTCTAGTGTCTAAAAGTTTTGGGATCTTTCTTTGGTTTAGGTGTAAATTGGATATCAGCAGCAATAAATGGAAAACTTCCTAAATCTAATAGGAGTTTGAAGTTATAGAGCCTTCTTAACTTTCTATTTTGTTAATGCTTGCTGTTTATAATATACCGGGTTCTTAATTTGGTAGCTAGCAATTTATCCGGCTTGTTCGAAAATTTGTAGTAGTTTGCTTGGGTCCATTAATGCTTTTTTTTTTCATTTGATAGGATAATAGTGTGTTCATTTATAGCTTTTTGGTTTTTTTCATTATTTTGTTGTATAGATATGGGGTTGGTGTGACGTCACCCTCTAATTATTGTTCCCTTTGCTGCAGCTTATCATTCAGCCTCAGACCCTGAGGGAATCCTGAAGGCATGCCATTCAGCACTGCAGGCAAAGTAACCTTTTGGATTTGTTGTACGTACAATATATGCAATCTGTGATCTCATATAGAGATCGGGTTGCTGCCACCAATTAGCATTTTAGCATGTAAATACGCAAATCTAAATCTAGCTATTCCTGTAGGAAAAAGGGTTAATCCAACATCCTTTCTAGAGATATCAAAATATAACAATATCAGTAATTGTTATGTTGACGTTCTCTTAGGAAACATGGAACTCTTTGCAAAGCTATTCAGAACAAGCATTTAGACCAGTGGTTCTCAACCTCGTCAGCACATGTACCCCTTTGTTTGTCACTCCTAAGTAAATGTACCCTCTGTAATAAATATTTGTTGGTTGCTATGGGCAACAACACTACACCTTTGTTCGACACCCTATCACAGAAAGGGCTTGATTCACAAAGCCGTGCAAACTGTTTAGCATGGTGTAACGGTTGGGTGTCGCAGCTCAGATGTCTGATTATTTGGTGATCTGCAGAATCACCAATAATGCAGACGCTATACCTGATTATGTGTGATCTGCAGAATCACCAATAATACCAGTATAGCAGCACAAGGAGCTGAGTATGTAGTGCTTGGTGCAACCGTGACTTATATTTTGACAAGGCCTCACCAGAGGGGCTGGTGAGGTACTAACGATACACTGACCGTGTAATAGAGTTCAGAACTTGAATAGAATAACAAGGCCTCACCAGAGGGGCTGGTGAGGTACTATCGGCTCACTGACCGTGTGAGGTAGTACAATAACTTTAATAGTTTAGCGAGACCTCACCAGAGAGACTGGTGAGACACTATCGGCGTACTGCCCGTATAATAAAGTACAAACCCCAGCACGCTGGGGATACTGGAACTGAAGAGATAGAATCTCCCGAGAAGTGGGTGATTCAGACAGTACTGCAACCCAGTGATCGGCGATTACAACAATACTGCAATTACTAATCACCTGAGGAGCAGGCGATTAAGGCTGTACTGCAGCCTAGAGGACACCTGAGGAACAGGCGCTACAAATAATACTGCAATTACTGATCACCTGAGGAGCAGGCGATTAAGGCTGTACTGCAGCCTAGGGGACATTTGAGGAGAAGGCATTACAAATAACACTGCAATTGCTGATCACCTGAGGAGCAGGCGATTAAGGCTATACAGCAGCCTAGTAGAGCAACTTCACCAGAGGAGCTGGTTAAGCTAACACCTCACCAGTGGTGAGGGCCCACTGGTGAGCAGAATGGTCAAACAGGCAAGGGTCGGCAACAGAGAAGACAGTATAAGAGCAGAATCGTAAGGCAGAAGAGTAAACGGAAATCGGGCAGAGGTTCAGCAACTTGAGGCAGATAGGCAGTGGTACAGAATCAGTAAGGGAGATCAGAGTCAGAGTTTAGCCAGAGTCATACACAGGAATCAATAACAATATAAACAATATCCTAGACTAAGGGCCTGATTCACAAAGCGGTGTTAACAGTTGGCACGCTGGTGAAAAGCCCTTTATCATGCCTAAACTCAGTTTAGGCATGATAAGTGTAGGTGTGATAAGTGTAGGTGTGATAAGTTTAGGTGTGATAAGTTTAGGCATGTTAAGTTTAGGTGTGATAAGTTTAGGCATGATAAGTTTAAACACCAACTGGGTTAGCACTGCAGTGCACAGCTGATCAAAAGTTTTGCGCTAGCAAAGTCTGGTGCACTTCGCATAGAGTTTAATGGCGCTGCTTTGCGTGCGGGACTTTGCGTGCGATCTAAACTTATCTAAACTTAGCATGCCTAAACTTATCACGCCTAAACTTATCACGCCTAAACTGACTTTTCACCAGCATGGTGCAATGGTTATCATGCCTAAAGTCTCTAACTGGGTTAGCACCGCTTTGTGAATCGAGCCCTAGGTGTGAAGTCTAGTGATGCTCAAATACCCCTTTTTAAAATTCGAGTTTGGTCGAATTCGAATAGTAAATTATTCGAGGTCAGTCGAATATTCGAGTCGAATAATTTTTACTATTCGATTCGACCTCGGACTTCGAGCTCACTATTCGAGTCGGTATTCGAGCTAACTATTCGAGCTGACTATTCGAATTGGCCTTAAATAGCCTTCCAACACTTGTTTTGAGGGTGAATGATGCAAGAAACCTCTTTTTTTCCAAGTAACAACAGCAAGTGATTATGTGGGGATGTTCCTTTAAAAAAAATGTGGAAAGAGAAGTTGTGTCCTTAATTTTGTTCAGTAGTGTTACTGTATATACTTGTTCTTCTTCTTCTTTATCTTTCTTCTTCTTCTTCTCGATCTTCTTCTTCTATATCTTCTTCTTCTTCTTCTATATCTTCTTCTTCTTCTTCTATATTGTCTTCTTCTTCTTCTTCTTCTTCTTCTTCATCTTCATCTTCTTCTTCTTCTTCTTCTTCTTCTTCTTCTTCTTCTTCTTCTTCTTCTTCTTCTTCTTCATCATCATCTTCTTCTTCTTCATCATCATCTTCTTCTTCTTCTTCTTCTTCTTCATCTTCTTCATCTTCTTCATCATCTTCTTCATCTTCTTCTTCTTCTTCATCTTCTTCTTCTTCATCTTCTTCATCTTCTTCTTCTTTTTCATCTTCTTCTTCATCATCTTCTTCATCTTCTTCTTCATCTTCTTCTTCTTCTTCATCTTCATCTTCTCCTTCCTTTTCAATATCGTCTTCTTCTTCTTCACGTATTTCTCTTTTCAATTTTTTTTTAAAGAAATGCAGCTATTTTTGAGCGTAACAAATAGCTGGTGGGCGCACGCATGTTGGAAGCGCCATTGTATGTGCTCCCTGGCAGTGGAAACACAAAGACAGCAGGAGGTAAATTCAGCAGCAGGAGGAGGAGGATGAGTGTGTGGCAGCAGGCAGTCAATGAGGCAGGCAGCTCGCCGTGACATAATAGCCCTGGTACCTAGCGGTGATACCAGGGCTGTAAATAAACACAACAGGAGGTCCCAGACAGCGGTCGTGCAGCCCACATTGTGTCCAATACACAACTGGGACAACACAGTTTTCAACCCGGGCACCTCAGAAAAATTAAACCTTTTTTTTTTTTTTAATGGTTTGTTTGGTTTTTGGTTTTGCAACCAATATAGCTATTGTTTGACGTAATAGCTGGTGGCAGAGTGGCAGCAGAAGGTAAATCATCTGTGTACCCTGGCAGTGGGAAACACAGACAGACAGCAGCAGCAGGAGGAGGAATGGAGGAGTAGGCGAGCAGCTACTGTTTGACGTAATAGCTGGTGGCAGAGTGGCAGCAGAAGGTAAATCATCTGTGTACCCTGGCAGTGGGAAACACAGACAGACAGCAGCAGCAGCAGCAGGAGGAGGTATGGAGGAGCAGTGTGAGTGTGGCAGCAGGTAGGCAGCGTGACATAATAGCCCTGGTACCTAGCGGTGATACCAGGGCTGTAAATAAACACAACAGGAGGTCCCAGACAGCGGTCGTGCAGCCCACATTGTGTCCAATACACAACTGGGACAACACAGTTTTCAACCCGGGCACCTCAGAAAAATTAAACCTTTTTTTTTTTTTTAATGGTTTGTTTGGTTTTTGGTTTTGCAACCAATATAGCTATTGTTTGACGTAATAGCTGGTGGCAGAGTGGCAGCAGAAGAAGGTAATTCTGTGTACGCTGGCAGTGGGAAACACAGACAGACAGCAGAAGGGCAGTACACAGCAGCCCACTGTAGGTGTAAAATGTGTGGCTGCAGGCGACGTAATAGTCAAAGTGAACCAGGCTGGCTTAGTGAGCAGGAGCCAGGAGGTGGTAAAGGGTGGTAAGGCACATTAACGATGGTTCCGGCAGCCAGTTCATGTCCCCCTCTCGCCGACAACAGGGGCCAGGAACTCGCCTTCCACCCACGCCTGGTTCATCTTGAGAAACGTCAGTCTGTCCACAGACTTGTGAGACAGACGTGAGCGTTTCTCGGTGACCACACCACCAGCTGCACTGAAGCAGCGCTCGGACAGCACGCTGGAAGGGGGGCAGGACAGCACTTCCAGGGCGTACTGCGCCAGCTCGCTCCAGATCTCCATGCGCTTGACCCAATACTCCATGGGATCAACAGGGGCATCGCTGTCAAGCCCGCTGTACGACCCCATGTAGTCAGCCACCATGCGGGTCAGGCGCTGGCTGTGACCGGAGGAGGATGCTGCTGCATGCATCTCCTCTCTAGTCACTGCTGCCGGAGCCTCTACAGTCCTGTAGAGCTCGTGGCTGAGAGACAGCAGGTCTGTGGGGCGCTTGCTGCTGCTGGATGCAGGCACCTGCTGCTGCCTCTGTGCTGGCTGCTGGACAGTGGGGGTGGAAGGCTGGGGGAAGGCTTCCTCCAAGCGCTCAACAAGGGCCTGCTGCAAGCTCCTTATTTGTTGCGCTGGGTCTCCTCCTGCAGGCGGCAGGAACTGGCTCAACTTCCCCTTGAGGCGTGGGTCCAACATCATGCTGATCCAGATGTCCTCCCTCTGCTTCATCTGGATCACCCTGGGGTCCCTGCGCAGGCACGTCAGCATGTGCGCTGCCATTGGGAAGAGGCGGGCCATGTCTGCTGGCACATCGACGTCAGTGCTGTCCTCATCCTCCTCCTCTGCCGCCTCATCCTCTCTCCACCCCCGCACCAACTCAGCTGCGCTGTGCTGATCCCCCTCATCAGCAGCCAGGTCAGGGACCTCCACCAAGTCCTCCTCCTCCTCCCCCTCAGAGGTGGACTGCGCAGCTGGTTGCCGCTCCTGCTGGTCCAAGGCTGCCGCTCCCTGTTCCAGCAAAGCATCGAGGGCCCTGTTCAGCAGAGAAACCAGGGGCACCCACTCGCAGACCATAGCATGGTCCCTGCTCACCATGTTTGTGGCCTGCAGGAAGGGAGCCAGCACTAAGCACACCTGCTGCATGTGCCTCCAGTCATCATCGGGGACGATGGACGGGAAGTTGCTGGTCTTGTCCCTTCTCAGAGCTGCGGAAACAGTGGCCAGGGCAAGGTACTGTTTGACAGCGCGCCTCTGTTCAACCAGACGCTCCAACATCGCCAGGGTGGAGTTCCAGCGAGTCGGAACGTCAAGGATCAGCCGATGGCGTGGCAGATCCAGCTCCTTTTGCACGTCTTCCAGGCTCGCACAGGCTGCAGCCGAGCGCCGGAAGTGACGCACAACATTCCTTGCCGTTTCCAGCAGTTCGCCCATCCCCTGGTAGGTGCGCAGGAACTTCTGCACCACCAGGTTCAGCACGTGGGCAAGACAGGGGATGTGGGTCAGGTTTCCCCTGTCTATTGCGGCAACCAGATTGGCCCCATTGTCGGCCACCACCTCTCCGACTCTGAGGCCTCTGGGGGTCAGCCAAATCCTCTCCTGCTCCTGGAGTTTGGCCAACACATGGGTTGCCGTCAGCTTGGTCTTCCCAAGGCTGACCAAGTGCAGCAGCGCTTGGCAGTGGCGGGCCTTCACGCTGCTGCTGAGGCGGGGGGTTTGGCCAGGTGTGCCGGAGGATGGCAGAGGATCGGAGGAACCTGCTGCAGTTCCCCTGAGCCTGCGGGGTGGCACCACCCACTGTGTTGCTGCTGCTGCTGTGCCCGCTGCTGCTCTCCCATCCTCACCCCCTTCCACCAAGCTGACCCAGTGGACAGTGAAGGACAGGTAGCGGCCTGTCCCGAAGCGGCTGCTCCAGGAGTCCATGGTGACGTGGACCCTTTCACCAACCGCGTGCTCCAGCCCTCGCTCCACATTGGCCATCACAAAGCGGTGCAGTGCAGGAATGGCCTTGCGGGAGAAAAAGTGTCTGCTGGGGAGCTGCCAATCTGGGGCTGCGCAAGCAAGCAGCGCACGAATGTCGCTCCCCTCCTGCACGAGCGTGTACGGCAGGAGTTGGGAGCACATGGCCCGTGCCAGCAAGCCGTTCAGCTGCCGCACGCGACGGCTGCTGGGAGGCAGAGCCCTAACCACCCCCTGGAAGGACTCGCTCAAAAGGCTCTGGCGTGGCCTTTTGCTGACACGGGAATCAGCAGACACAGCAGAGGAGGCCACTGAGGACTGGCTGCCAGAACAGGCCTCAGTGTCGGCGGCAGGAGTTGCAGAGGGGGGAGGAGCAGTGCGTTTCCGCACTCCTGCTGGTGCTGCTGGAGGAGCAGGAGGGCGGGTGGCTGCTGTTGCTGCTGCTGCTGCTGAAGGCTGTGCCGTGATGGGTGTGGTGCCACTGCCAGCAGCAGATGCCTTCAGCCTCTGGAACTCCTCATGCTGGTGGAAATGTTTAGCCGCAAGGTGGTTGATGAGCGAGCTGGTGCTGAACTTTAAGGGGTCTGCACCTCTGCTCAACTTCCGCTGACAGTGGTTGCAAGTGGCGTACTTGCTGTACACAGTGGGCATGGTGAAAAACCGCCAGATTGGTGACAGAAACTTCCCCCTACGGCATGGAAGCGCTGCTGCCTGTCTCCCTGTGGTGGTTGGGGGGGGGGCTTGGGTGCGGCTGGGGGTGGTACTGGCTGATGCTGCTGCTGCTGAGCCTGAGACACCAGCAGGCTGTGGGACGCTGCCAATGCTTGCAATGATGCGCCTCCTTGCAAGGCCCACAAGCGCATCCTCCTCCTCCTCCTCAGAGCTGCTGAGGACGACATCCCCTGGAGGTGGTGGCACCCAGTCTCTGTCTGTCACCGGGTCATCATCATCCTCCCCCTCCTGAAACATGTCCTGCTGGGATGAGGACCCCCCAAACTCCTCTCCTGATGCATGGATGGGCTGCTTGACTGTCGCCACAGTCTTGCTGTCCAATCCCTCATCCCCCAAAGTGCCCATCAGCATCTCCTCCTCAAGATCGCCAACAACAGCAGACAATTTACTCATGATGCCTGGGGTCAAAAGACTGCTGAATGACAGGTCGGCGAGTGACGGTGAACTGGCCTCCTCCCCAGACCCTGCTGGGCGGCTGCTGCGAACAGGGGTGGTGGTGGTGGTGAGGGTGGAGGCCTCGGATGCAGAGCTGATGGCGGGCTGCTCATCCTCCGTCATGAGTTGCACCACAGTGTCTGCATCCTTTTCCTCAATGGGACGTTTCCGACCCGGCTGGAGGAAAATGGGAGCAGGTGCTACACGCTGCTGCTGCTGTGTCTCTGCAGCGTGAGTTGCAGATGCTCCTGCTGGGCGGCGCCCAAGGCGTCCACGGCCAGTGGCTATGGGAGGAATGTTAGCCACTGACGCTGCTGCTGCTGCTGCGGAACTGTGCATGGTGGCGCGCCCGCGGCCGCGGCTTGCCACAATGCTGCTCCCTCTCCTCCTGATTCCCTTGCTGCCCTTCCCCTTGCCCAAACCGCGCTGGCTGCCACTTCCAGACATCTTAAATGTTTTGGGCGTATAGACAAAAGTTTTGTAAAAGGGCGGGTGAAAAGTGGGGTACTTTAATGGAGTGGGTTGGTTGGTGAGTAGTGTTGGGCGAACAGTGTTCGCCACTGTTCGGGTTCTGCAGAACATCACCCTGTTCGGGTGATGTTCGAGTTCGGCCGAACACCTGACGGTGCTCGGCCAAACCGTTCGGCCATATGGCCGAACTAAGAGCGCATGGCCGAACGTTCCCCGAACGTTCGGCTAGCGCTGTGATTGGCCGAACGGGTCACGTGGTTCGGACCCGAACGCGCTCTGATTGGCCGAACTGTCACGTGGTTCGGGTAAATAAATACCCGAACCACGTCATATCTCCGCCATTTGTCTGTGGGTTTAGCTTTGGGTAGGCAGGCAGGGTAGTTCGCGCTCCAGCCACGCTAGCCAGGGTCCCCCCCAGTCATTGTGTGTCGCTGCTGGGAATAGTAGTACACCGCTCGCTCAGCATTCTGTTTACTGCCACTCTGTGTACCTCGCTCAGCCACACTATATAGCATTCTGTTTACTGCCACTCTGTGTCTGCTGGGAATAGTAGTACACCGCTTGCACAGCCACACTATATAGCATTCTGTTTACTGCCACTCTGTGTACCTCGCTCAGCCACACTATATAGCATTCTGTTTACTGCCACTCTGTGTCTGCTGGGAATAGTGGTACACCGCTCGCTCAGCCACACTATATAGCATTCTGTTCACTGTTCTGTGTCTGCTTGGAATAGTGGTACACCGCTCGTTCAGCCACACTATATAGCATTCTGTGTACTGTTCTGTGTCTGCTGGGAACAGTAGTACACCGCTCGTTCAGCCACACTATATAGCATTCTGTGTACTGTTCTGTGTCTGCTGGGAACAGTAGTACACCGCTCGCTCAGCCACACTATATAGCATTCTGTTCACTGTTCTGTGTCTGCTGGGAATAGTGGTACACCGCTCGCTCAGCCACACTATATAGCATTCTGTTCACTGTTCTGTGTCTGCTGGGAATAGTGGTACACCGCTCGCTCAGCCACACTATATAGCATTCTGTTTACTGTTCTGTGTCTGCTGGGAATAGTGGTACACCGCTCGCTCATCCACACTATATAGCATTCTGTTCACTGTTCTGTGTCTGCTGGGAATAGTGGTACACCGCTCGCTCAGCCACACTATATAGCATTCTGTTCACTGTTCTGTGTCTGCTGGGAATAGTGGTACACCGCTCGCTCAGCCACACTATATAGCATTCTGTTTACTGCCACTCTGTGTACCTCGCTCAGCCACACTATATAGCATTCTGTTTACTGCCACTCTGTGTCTGCTGGGAATAGTGGTACACCGCTCGCTCAGCCACACTATATAGCATTCTGTTCACTGTTCTGTGTCTGCTTGGAATAGTGGTACACCGCTCGCTCAGCCACACTATATAGCATTCTGTTTACTGTTCTGTGTCTGCTGGGAATAGTGGTACACCGCTCGCTCAGCCACACTATATAGCATTCTGTTCACTGTTCTGTGTCTGCTGGGAATAGTGGTACACCGCTCGCTCAGCCACACTATATAGCATTCTGTTTACTGTTCTGTGTCTGCTGGGAACAGTAGTACACCGCTCGCTCAGCCAGAGTATATAGCATTGTGTTTACTGCCACTCTGTGTACACCGCTCAGCCAGACTATATACCATTGTTTACTGACACTCTGTGTACACCACTCAGCCACACTATATACCATTGTTTACTGACACTCTGTGTACACCGCTCAGCCAGACTATATACCATTGTTTACTGCCACTCTGATTCTGCTGGGAACAGTAGTACACCGCTCGCTCAGCCAGACTATATACCATTGTTTACTGACACTCTGTGTACACCGCTCAGCCAGACTATATACCATTGTTTACTGACACTCTGTGTACACCACTCAGCCACACTATATACCATTGTTTACTGACACTCTGTGTACACCGCTCAGCCAGACTATATACCATTGTTTACTGCCACTCTGATTCTGCTGGGAACAGTAGTACACCGCTCGCTCAGCCAGACTATATACCATTGTTTACTGACACTATATAGCAGACTATATAGCATTGTGTGTACACCGCTCAGCCAGACTATATACCATTGTTTACTGACACTCTGTGTACACCGCTCAGCCAGACTATATACCATTGTTTACTGCCACTCTGATTCTGCTGGGAACAGTAGTACACCGCTCGCTCAGCCAGACTATATACCATTGTTTACTGACACTCTGTGTACACCGCTCAGCCAGACTATATACCATTGTTTACTGACACTATATAGCAGACTATATAGCATTGTGTGTACACCGCTCAGCCAGACTATATACCATTGTTTACTGACACTCTGTGTACACCGCTCAGCCAGACTATATACCATTGTTTACTGCCACTCTGATTCTGCTGGGAACAGTAGTACACCGCTCGCTCAGCCAGACTATATACCATTGTTTACTGACACTCTATGTACACCGCTCAGCCAGACTATATACCATTGTTTACTGCCACTCTGATTCTGCTGGGAACAGTAGTACACCGCTCGCTCAGCCAGACTATATACCATTGTTTACTGACACTCTATGTACACCGCTCAGCCAGACTATATACCATTGTTTACTGCCACTCTGATTCTGCTGGGAACAGTAGTACACCGCTCGCTCAGCCAGACTATATAGCATTGTGTTTACTGCCACTCTGTGTACACCGCTCAGCCACACTATATAGCATTGCGTACTCTGCCAGTCAGTGTGTATATTGCTGGGATCAGTAATACTCCACTCACCGTCAACCACTATATGAGCTCAACATGAGTTCCCCAGAGACCTCCGCTGTGAGCAGCACTCCCAACAACAGCAACAGCCAACGCCCCACGCAAGCTATAACATCCACCCCAGCAGCCAGTGGTCAGCAGCAGCCCTCCCCGGAGGAGAACGTTGTGTCCATCAGTCCGTCGCCAGAGCGATTAATGAGGGCTGCCATTGAGGAGATGATGGGGCCTGATGTGGAGGAGGAGGTCTGGCTCAGGCCAGCATCCCAAGTTAATGTTGAGGACGATGAGGGGTCTGTGTCTGGGGATGTTGGGGTGGCAGAGGTGGTGGGTGGGTCAGACTCAGGAGAAGAGTTGTATGATGAGGATGATGATCGGGACCATCTGTATGTGCCTCAGAGTCCGACCCCGGAAAACATGTTGTATCGTGTGTTTAGGTACTAAAATCTGCGTTCCCTCCCAGTAGTGTTGGGCGAACAGTGTTTGCCACTGTTCGGGTTCTGCAGAACATCACCCTGTTCGGGGTGACTATATAGCAGACTATATAGCATTGTGTTTAATGCCACTCTGTGTACACGGCTCAGCCACACTATATAGCATTGTGTTTACTTCCACTCTGTGTCTGCTGGGAACAGTAGTACACCGCTCACCCGCCACTGTATAGCATTGTGCTCTGTGTCACTGCTGACAATAGTGGTACACCGCTCACCCACCACTGTATAGCATTTCTGTACTGCCACTGTACTGCTGCCAGTCAGCGTGTACTTTAAGGATAAGTGAAATGAGGAAGAAATCCGGTGAAAGAGGGAGGGGCAAGGGAAGAGGTGTTTCCCCTGACGGTTCACGTACAGGCCACAGGGGAGCACCCAAGAAAACCCACTCAATACTGCCCATGTTGTCCAGGACAACAACCCTCACAGATCCAAAAGAACAGGACCAGATAATTACTTGGATGACCTCTCAAGCGTCCAGCAGTGGGTTAAGCAGCACCAGCACATCACGCACGAGGTCCGAGTCCTCAGCCAGTTAAAGTCTGGGCTTTCTTTGAAGACTGCACTGAGGATGTTACCATGGCGATTTGCAAGGTGTGCAAGACCCGCCTGAGCAGGGGGAAAAGTATTAACAACCTCTCCACCACCAGCATGAGCCGCCACATTCTATCCAAACATCCCACTCTGTGGGCAAACGCGGCAGGACAGGGTACCACCAGCAACACTGCCTCCCTTGGGTTCACCAGACTCACCACCAGACCCGCCTCAGCAGCAGCAGTAGCCCAGCCATTGCGTGGTTCACAACATTCACAAACATCAGACGATGCTGACACTGTCACTTTCCGGACTAGTGCTCTTGAGGTCTCCCAGTGTTCATCAAACACAACAACCAACAGCCCTTCGGTGTGCAGCGCTACGGTTGAGTTGTCTGTTTCTGAGATGTTTGAGCACAAGAGGAAATTGCCAGCAAATGACCCCCGGGCCGTGGCAGTAACAGCCAGCCAGCATAGCCAAGCTTCTGGCCTGCGAAATGCTGCCATATCGAGTGGTGGAGACAAACAGCTTCAAGGGCATGATGTCAGTGGCCATCCCACGTTACGTGGTTCCCAGCCGCTACCACTTTGCGCGCTCTGCAGTGCCTGAGTTGCATGAGCACGTGGTCAGCTAAATAACCCGAAGCTTGAAGAATGCCGTTGCCTGCAAGGTTCACCTCACCACTGACACCTGGACGAGTGCGTTCGGCCAGGGTCGATACATCTCCCTTACCGCGCACTGGGTGAACCTTGTGGAGCCTGGCAGCGATTCCTCACCTGCTACGGCGCGGGTGTTGCCCACGCCGCAAACAGCTGGATAACAACAGCAGCACCTACCTCTCTGACTCCTTCTCCTCCAACGCATCTCAAAGCTGTACCTCATCCGGAAATGCTAACCCAGCACCAGCAGCAGTAGGATCGTGGAAGCAGTGCAGCACAGCTGTTGGCATGCGTCAGCAAGCGTTGCTGAAGCTGATCTGCCTTGGGGATAAGCAGCACACAGGGGAGGAAATTTGGAGGGGAATAAAGGAACAGACGGATTTGTGGCTGGCACCGCTGGACCTGAAACCGGGCATGAAGCTAGACACCTGGCACGAACTGGCAATGTACGCAATAGAGGTGCTGGCTTGCCCGGCAGCCAGCGTTATGTCGGAACGCTGTTTCAGTGCTGCCGGAGGCATCATCACAGATCGGCGTATCCGCCTCTCCACAGAAAATGCAGACCGTCTGACTCAAATTAAAATGAATCAATCCTGGATTGGAAACGACTACGCAACACTCCTGGACCCCAACCAAGTAACATGACCGATGAACATCTGGGATGGTTTAGCGTTTCCGGTCCCTGTTTATTGAACCTCTCATCTGTATTACATTTATGACTGCATGGCGGCAAAAAGCATTGCTGCTATATCCGCACGCTTTTTGTCCTCATGCAAGGCCTGGGTTGTTGTGTCTCACAAAGCGTGGCCTTCTCCTCCTGCGCCTCCTCCTGTTCCATCACGTGTGCTGCTGCTGCTGCTGGGTTACCGTTGCCGCGTGGTCCCTGTTTATTGAACCTCTTATCTTTATTACATTTATGACTACATGGCGGTACAAAGCATGCTATCCGCACGCTTTTTGTCCTCATGCAAGGCCTGGGTTGTTGTGTCTCACAAAGCGTGGCCTTCTCCTCCTGCGCCTCCTCCTGTTCCATCACGTGTGCTGCTGCTGCTGCTGCTGGGTTACCGTTGCCGCGTGGTCCCTGTTTATTGAACCTCTTATCTTTATTACATTTATGACTACATGGCGGTACAAAGCATGCTATCCGCACGCTTTTTGTCCTCATGCAAGGCCTGGGTTGTTGTGTCTCACAAAGCGTGGCCTTCTCCTCCTGCGCCTCCTCCTGTTCCATCACGTGTGCTGCTGCTGCTGCTGCTGCTGCTGGGTTACCGTTGCCGCGTGGTCCCTGTTTATTGAACCTCTTATCTTTATTACATTTATGACTACATGGCGGTACAAAGCATGCTATCCGCACGCTTTTTGTCCTCATGCAAGGCCTGGGTTGTTGTGTCTCACAAAGCGTGGCCTTCTCCTCCTGCGCCTCCTCCTGTTCCATCACGTGTGCTGCTGCTGCTGCTGGGTTACCGTTGCCGCGTGGTCACTGTTTATTGAACCTCTTATCTTTATTACATTTATGACTACATGGCGGTACAAAGCATGCTATCCGCACGCTTTTTGTCCTCATGCAAGGCCTGGGTTGTTGTGTCTCACAAAGCGTGGCCTTCTCCTCCTGCGCCTCCTCCTGTTCCATCACGTGTGCTGCTGCTGCTGCTGCTGCTGGGTTAGCGTTGCCGCGTGGTCCCTGTTTATTGAACCTCTTATCTTTATTACATTTATGACTACATGGCGGTACAAAGCATGCTATCCGCACGCTTTTTGTCCTCATGCAAGGCCTGGGTTGTTGTGTCTCACAAAGCGTGGCCTTCTCCTCCTGCGCCTCCTCCTGTTCCATCACGTGTGCTGCTGCTGGGTTAGCGTTGCCGCGTGGTCCCTGTTTATTGAACCACTTATCTTTATTACATTTATGACTGCATGGTGGTACAAAGCATGCTATCCGCACGCTTCTTGTCCTCATGCAAGGCCTGGGTTGTTGTGTCTCAAAGCGTGGCCTTCTCCTCCTGCGCCACCCTCCTCCTGTTCCATCACGTGTGCTGCTGCTGGGTTAGCATTACCGGTCCCTTTTCCTGGAACCTCTTATATGTATTACATTTATGACTGCATGCCGACAAAAAGCATGTTACCTGTGCAAAGAAAACAGACATTTCCCGCATTTAAAAGACAGTTTTCCCTTTGAAACTTTAAAATCGATTTTCTCAAAAACTATAAGCTCTTTTTGCTAAATTTTTTTTTCCTCTTGTACCCACTCCCAAGGTGCACATACCCTGTAAATTTGGGGTATGTAGCATATAAGGAGGCTTTACAAAGCACAAAAGTTCGGGTCCCCATTGACTTCCATTATGTTCGGAGTTCGGGTCGAACACCCGAACATCGCGGCCATGTTCGGCCTGTTCGGCCCGAACCCGAACATCTAGATGTTCGCCCAACACTATTGGTGAGGTGACTGAGTGAGTGTCCCCTAGTACAGTAAGTAAGTAGTAACAGTCAGGAAGTACAACTAGCAGTTACAATAATCAGTAGTAATCACAAGTAAATTTAGTGTGTGTACACTCAGACAGTGAGTGCACGCACGCAGGAGCTAGTAGCCTATGAACACAGTGACTGAGTGTCCTAGACTCCTAGTACAGTAAGAGTAAGTAGTAACAGTAAGTAGAACTAACTAATTACAATAATCAATCAGCGATCAGAAGGAAATGGAGTGTGGGTGTGTGTACACTCAGACAGTGAGTGCACGCACGCAGGAGCTAGTAGCCTATGAACACAGTGACTGAGTGTCCTAGACTCCTAGTACAGTAAGAGTAAGTAGTAACAGTAAGTACAACTAACTAATTACGATAATCAATCAGCGATCAGAAGGAAATAGAGTGTGGGTGGTGTGTGTACACTCAGACAGTGAGTGCACGCACGCAGGAGCTAGTAGCCTATGAACACAGTGACTGAGTGTCCTAGACTCCTAGTACAGTAAGAGTAAGTAGTAACAGTAAGTAGAACTAACTAATTACAATAATCAATCAGCGATCAGAAGGAAATGGAGTGTGGGTGTGTGTACACTCAGACAGTGAGTGCACGCACGCAGGAGCTAGTAGCCTATGAACACAGTGACTGAGTGTCCTAGACTCCTAGTACAGTAAGAGTAAGTAGTAACAGTAAGTAGAACTAACTAATTACAATAATCAATCAGCGATCAGAAGGAAATGGAGTGTGGGTGTGTGTACACTCAGACAGTGAGTGCACGCACGCAGGAGCTAGTAGCCTATGAACACAGTGACTGAGTGTCCTAGACTCCTAGTACAGTAAGAGTAAGTAGTAACAGTAAGTAGAACTAACTAATTACAATAATCAATCAGCGATCAGAAGGAAATAGAGTGTGGGTGGTGTGTGTACACTCAGACAGTGAGTGCACGCACGCAGGAGCTAGTAGCCTATGAACACAGTGACTGAGTGTCCTAGACTCCTAGTACAGTAAGAGTAAATAGTAACAGTAAGTAGAACTAACTAATTACAATAATCAATCAGCGATCAGAAGGAAATGGAGTGTGGGTGTGTGTACACTCAGACAGTGAGTGCACGCACGCAGGAGCTAGTAGCCTATGAACACAGTGACTGAGTGTCCTAGACTCCTAGTACAGTAAGAGTAAGTAGTAACAGTAAGTAGAACTAACTAATTACAATAATCAATCAGCGATCAGAAGGAAATGGAGTGTGGGTGTGTGTACACTCAGACAGTGAGTGCACGCACGCAGGAGCTAGTAGCCTATGAACACAGTGACTGAGTGTCCTAGACTCCTAGTACAGTAAGAGTAAGTAGTAACAGTAAGTAGAACTAACTAATTACAATAATCAATCAGCGATCAGAAGGAAATGGAGTGTGGGTGTGTGTACACTCAGACAGTGAGTGACCGCACGCAGGAGCTAGTAGCCTATGAACACAGTGACTGAGTGTCCTAGACTCCTAGTACAGTAAGAGTAAGTAGTAACAGTAAGTAGAACTAACTAATTACAATAATCAATCAGCGATCAGAAGGAAATGGAGTGTGGGTGGTGTGTGTACACTCAGACAGTGAGTGACCGCACGCAGGAGCTAGTAGCCTATGGACAGTGACTGAGTGTCCTAGACTCCTAGTACAGTAAGAGTAAGTAGTAACAGTAAGTAGAACTAACTAATTACGATAATCAATCAGCGATCAGAAGGAAATGGAGTGTGGGTGTGTGTACACTCAGACAGTGAGTGCACGCACGCAGGAGCTAGTAGCCTATGGACAGTGACTGAGTGTCCTAGACTCCTAGTACAGTAAGAGTAAGTAGTAACAGTAAGTAGAACTAACTAATTACGATAATCAATCAGCGATCAGAAGGAAATAGAGTGTGTGTTGTGTGTGTACACTCAGACAGTGAGTGCAGTGCGCACACGCAGGAGCTAGTAGCCTATATGAACAGTGACAGTGAGTGTCCCTACGGGTACAGTAAGAGTAAGTAGTAAGTAAGTACAACTAACTAACAATAATCTATCAGTAATCAGAAGGAAATAGAGTGTGTGTACACACAGACAGTGAGTGAGTGCACACACGCAGGAGCTAGCTAGTAGCCTATAAACAGTGACAGTCAGTGAGTGTCCTACTCCTAGTACAGTATAACTACAATACTATTAGTAAAGGACAGCAGAAATACTGGTATAGATGAGAGAAATAAACAGAGGACAGCTGCCCACAGAGGCAAGGCCCCCCTGAGGCCTAAACCTGTAAGCTTGCAGCAGCTGCCTGTCTCTAATGTAACACACAAGCTACTAACTAAAATACAATGTCTATCTAACTAACAACAATATAGGTGTATATGGCAGGTGTAGGTGAGCAAAAACGCTAGGTAAATGATCACAATAGAGCACTTGCTAAGCCAAAGCACAAAGGAGCAACTCTCTCTCTGTACAAGTCTCAGGCAAGCATGGAGAAACGGAACATGGCGGCCGCTATTTATAGGGTAGGGGCTGGCCAGGGTCCCCCTCTGTGATTGGCTGCCGTCAGAGGGCCTGGGAGCCCTCTGATTGGCTCTAAGGACATCAATCTGGGCTATGACGCTATTCGAGCTCGGTACCGAGCTCGAATAGCGCCGGGTTGCTCGAATAGCTCGAATAGTGAATGGGCTATTCGAGTGTACTCGGATAGCCCATTCGAATAGCTCCAGCTATTCGGAGCTCGAATACCGAGCTCGAATAGCTGAAAAAGAGCTCGAATATTCGAGCTACTCGAATATTCGAGCTCTGCTGAGCACCACTGGTGAAGTCCTAGGTTTCAACACCTGGGATCTAATCTAAGGTCTGAGCTGTGGCGAACATTACGGAAAGTGGTGTGCAATCGCCAACGATTTTCATATGGTCCTGCACAATTACTGTCAGTCCTGTGTAGAATAACACAAATACCTTTCTTTTGCTCTTCTTACTGAGAGCAACAGCCCCTCACCCTCACATCCTGTGTCAGGTTGGAAAAGAATTTCACACCAGGTCAACCCCCCTGGGTAAAGCCATTTGGCTACACAGCTCATCTCCCCCAAGCCAGCTCAAACTGGCTGAGATAAAAGTTCCCTCCAAGCTCATAGACTCAAACAAAGAGAACTTTAATTTATTAATAATTCAAAATAGCCTTGGCACAGCAAGACAAAAATGACATTTCCTGATGCCTAGAAATCAGTTCTATCATTCACCTGAAGTGCAATTTTCTGGCTATTAGGAATCAGTAGAGAAACCACTTTATCCGGCCTGTGTAGAGCTTCGTTTAATAAATATAGTCTGCTTATAAATATAGTCTCGGATTTGCGATGCGCCAATCTGGGGCGGAGTCACACAGATTATTAATAATTGGTACATTTTTTGCTGTGAGTCTGGGGGGCGGCAACCTGCTGATTAAGAGGTAACCCCGCCTTAAACACACCTACTTTCCAGGTAGGGACAGCCCAAAACTCAGGTCCTATAAGAGTGGGGCGGGACCAAACCCACCCAATTCTCCAAATTCCATCGACCAGGAACGTCCATGCAGGCGTTTAAGGAGAGCCAGCGCCTGCTGTGTTCAAGGACTCTTAACCTGAATGCCTACTTTTAAACTGGACTCTTTTTCTTCATTCTTCAAATGGACTGCTCAGCTAACTAAATAAGAATTTTCTGATTTTATTCCTTTTTGTTTTTAAGCTCTGTGTGTATATGTTAATTGGTGTATATAACTGTATGTAATGCAATTTTGTTATTAAACGTTTTAAAAATCGTTTAGTGGTTATGACCTGTTGCTGAACATACACAATCGTACCTATTCTCCTGAAATCACTACCCTGTGCTCAGGTATACATTTATAACCCGTATGCGTGATTCCGGCTCAGATAGTCCGATCTGACCCAGATTCCTGCATACCACAAAGGGTTAACAGAGCATTCTCAAAGTCCTAGTATAATTACAGTAGCGGGCTGTGTGACTTGCTTGGTGGCAGATCTTTGAACTGTATGTGTGAGGTGAATCCGTTGGCATCCGAACGCTCCCTCCGCGAGTCGGTTCATCAAATTGCGAACTCAGGTTACCCTTCATGATGAACAAAATGACCGTGTGAGAGGATTTCTGACGCTGACCGATTGACCCCATCCGCAGACAGGCCTTGCGGTCTGTGACATGAGCGCTAACACAGGAGGCATTCACGACACCAGACAACGCCAGACTGAAGCCCGGAGGCTTAAGAAGCAGAGGAGACCTCACTGGCACGCCCCCTGCAATCAGCCAATCCTGGGCGCCGTGAGTCTCCTCTGAGGTCAGCTGATCCGTCAGTCAGCTGACCAGCCTCCTTCCAGCATAAAGGTCCCGTCTGTACGCGCGCCCGCGCGAGACTGGGACCCCATTACCTAAGTGACGACCCGACTTCGGCGTCCTAGACGCCGGAGGGACGGGTGCGGGAATGGAGGCAGCCGCGGCGGTGGTGCTGTTCGCCGCGGCTGCCTCTTCAGTTGTCACAGTGCCACCCCTCTAGGCATGGACCCCGAACACGCACCACCCGGCCTATCAGGATTCAACCTATGAAACTCCTCCCTGAGTTCCTCCACATGCATGCGAGAGAGTGGTACCCACGATCTTTCTTCTGGCCCATACCCTCGCCAGTGGACCAGATACTGCAAGGAATTACGCACCCGTCGCGAATCCAAGATCTGCTCTATTTCGTACTCGGGTTCTCCATTGACTACCACAGGGGGGGAGGAGAGGAATCCACATACACAGCAGGTTTCAAAAGTGACACGTGAAACGTCCTACCACCCCTGAAACTGGGTGGAAGCGACACCATGTAGGTAACATTATTCACTTTCTTAGAAACAGGATAGGGCCCTATAAATTTGGGACCCAATTTAACAGAGGGCTGCCTTAAGGACAGGTGCCGAGTGGAAATCCACACCAAATCTCCCAGTGCGAATCTCCATTCCACAGAACGTCTTTTGTCGGCTTGCCTTTTCTGGACCGAAAAAGCTTTTCTTAAATTACCTTTCACCTTTTTCCAGATGTTTCCCATGGTCTCTGACCAGTGTTCCAGAGCTGAAAATGGTGATGCCACCACTGGCAGTGGTGAAAATTTGGGTGATCTCCCCGTAACAATCTGGAACGGAGAGAACCCTGATGATGCAGACCTCAAGTTATTGTGGGCAAACTCGGCATAGGGTAAAAACTTAACCCAATCAGTCTGGGTATCAGCCACATAACACCTGAGGAACTGCTCAAGGGCCTGGTTTACTCTCTCGGTCTGACCGTTGGTCTGTGGGTGGTAGCCGGAGGAAATTGATAACTTCATCCCCATTTGATGACAAAACGCTTTCCAAAAGCGAGAAGTGAACTGGACTCCCCTATCTGACACCACATCCTGGGGAATCCCATGCAGCCTGAAGATGTGGAGTACGAACAGCTCTGCCAATTCCTGTGCAGAGGGGAGTCTGTTCAAGGGGATGAAGTGTGCCATCTTACTAAACCTGTCGACCACCACCCATATGACCGTTTTACCCTCAGAGAGAGGCAGTTCACCCACGAAATCCATGGACACATGGGTCCAAGGTTCCTCGGGCACTGGAAGAGGCTGTAAGGTGCCGGCAGGCGCTCGCCTATACAGCCTTGCTCCTGGCACAAACGGCGCAGCTTCCCACGAACTCTTTACAATCAGAACTGATTGAGGGCCACCACACACTTCGACTTAATAATTCCTGAGTGCGAGCCACTCCCGGGTGACCGTGCTGGGCATGAAATGCTTGCAAGACCTTAAATCTGAACTGGAGGGGAACAAAAAGAGCCCCCTCTGGTTTGCCTTCAGGAATCTCCTGTTGAAAAGGGCCCAGCTCTGATGCCCAATCCAACTCAACCTCTTCCCCAGAGGGTTCTAAATCCTGCTCAATGGTTTCCTCTACTTGCGCTTCAGTAGCGGCGAGGGGAATCTGCTCTAAACAGTGTACATGGCAGTATGGTGACCAGCTTATTAACTGTCTGGTACTCCAATCAATGTCCGGGGAGTGTTTCTTTAACCACGGCATCCCCAGGATGAATGTGGATGTGGACATCTCTAACACCAAAAACTGCATTTGTTCTCTGTGCAGGGCCCCAATCTTGCATAACAATACAGGAGTCTGAGTGATGGTGAGTGGCAGTAGAGAATCATCCACAGCAGTAATTTTAATCTGTTCCCCAACAGGAATCAAAGGAAACACAAATTGGTTAGCGAATTTTCTTGACATGACATTTACAGCGAAACCTGAGTCTATAAAAGCCTGAGTAGTGTGAACCTGACCCTCCCAGGTGATAGTACATGGAAGCAACACACGTTTATTATTTAGAGGTAACTCTGGATCGCCTAGGGTAGTACCTCCAGCTACTCCTAGGCGATAGAGTTTTCCGCCTTTTTAGGACAGGCAGAAACCATGTGCCCTTTGTCGGCGCAATACAAACATAGTTTCTCTACACGCCTTCTATTTTTCTCAACTTCTGAGAGCTTGGCCTGTCCAATCTGCATTGGCTCGTCAGCAGGTGGAGAGGAAGGCGTAGGAGCTGAGAAAGTGCAAGAAGAGAAGCTTCTTGAGGGCTTAGACCGAGTTTGCTTTTGATAGCGAACTCGCCTATCAATCTTGATGGCCAAAGATATGGCCTCATCCAGGGTCTTGGGCTCTGGATGACCCAACATGAGATCAGCCACGGCATCAGACAATCCCGATAGAAAGCAATCTAAAAGTGCGTACTGCCCCCACCTGGCTGACACCGCCCATCTCCTGAACTCAGCAGCATAAACCTCAACTGGACTGTGTCAGTGCCTGAGGGTTTTTAACTTCCTTTCAGAGGTTACTGCCAAATCAGGATCGACGTAGATCACGGCCATAGCCTTAAAGAATTCTTCTACTGAGACCAAAGCCTCATGCCCAGTAGGAAGACTATAAGCCCAAGATTGCGAATCTCCAGACAACAATGTTTTAATAAAGGTGACCTTCTGACCCTCTGTACCAGAAGAGACGGGTCGTAATTTAAAATACGACAAACATCTATGCTTAAAATTACGAAAATCCGAGCGTTGCCCTGAGAACTTCTCAGGTGGGGGCACCCTCGGTTCGATCACAGAAGGGGGTGACACTCGAGTATTAGGGTCCAGTAAGCAGTTAACTGACTCAGTTAGTTGTTCAATCTGAGTCTGTTGCGCGTTAACTGTTTTAATAAGTTCATTAACAGTGGTGGCTAATACATCGACCCGACTGCAGAGCGTCTCCATATTTTTCTGGTCTGGTGTTCTGTAACGGTTGGGTGTCGCAGCTCAGATATCTGATTATTTGGTGATCTGCAGAATCACCAATAATGCAGACGCTATACCTGATTATGTGTGATCTGCAGAATCACCAATAATACCAGTATAGCAGCACAAGGATCTGAGTATGTAGTGCTTGGTGCAACCGTGACTAATAATTTGACAAGGCCTCACCAGAGGGGCTGGTGAGGTACTAACAATACACTGACCATGTAATAGAGTTCAGAACTTGAATAGAATAACAAGGCCTCACCAGAGGGGCTGGTGAGGTACTATCGGCTCACTGACCGTGTGAGGGAGTACGATAACTTTAATAGTTTAGCGAGACCTCACCAGAGAGACTGGTGAGATACTATCGGCGTACTGCCCGTATAATAAAGTACAAACCCCAGCACGCTGGGGATACTGG
The DNA here is from genome assembly GCF_040937935.1 of Hyperolius riggenbachi. Taxonomy (NCBI): domain Eukaryota; kingdom Metazoa; phylum Chordata; class Amphibia; order Anura; family Hyperoliidae; genus Hyperolius; species Hyperolius riggenbachi. Next base: position 439,597,531 of record NC_090649.1, read on the forward strand.
AACTGAAGAGATAGAATCTCCCGAGGAGCGGGTGATTCAGAAAGTACTGCAACCCAGTGATCGGCGATTACAACAATACTGCAATTACAAATCACCTGAGGAGCAGGCGATTAAGGCTGTACTGCAGCCTAGAGGACACCTGAGGAGCAGGCGTTACAAATAACACTGCAATTTCTGATCACCTGAGGAGCAGGCGATTAAGGCTATACTGCAGCCTAGTAGAGCAACTTCACCAGAGGAGCTGGTTAAGCTAACACCTCACCAGTGGCGAGGGCCCACTGGTGAGCAGAATGGTCAAACAGGCAAGGGTCATCAACAGAGAAGACAGTATCAGAGCAGAATCGTAAGGCAGAAGAGTAAACGGAAATCGGGCAGAGGTTCAGCAACTTGAGGCAGATAGGCAGAGGTACAGAATCAGTAAGCGAGATCAGAGTCAGAGTTTAGCCAGAGTCATACACAGGAATTAATAACAATATAAACAATATCCTAGACTAGGTGTAAACTCCTTGGTTTCAACACCTGGGATCTAATCTAAGGTCTGAGCGCTAACACACGAGGCATTCACGACACCAGACAGCGCCAGACTGAAGACCAGAGACTTAAGAAGCAGAGGAGACCTCACTGGCATGCCCCCCTGCAATCAGCCAATCCTGGGTGCCGTGAGTCTCCTCTGAGGTCAGCTGATCCGCTGGTCAGCTGACCAGCCTCCTTCCAGCATAAAGGTCCCGTCTGTGCGCGCGGCCGTGTGAGACTGGGACCCCATTACCTAAGTGACGACCCGACCTCGGCGTCCTAGACGCCGGAGGGACGGGTGCGGGAATGGAGGCTGCCACGACGGCGGTGCTGTTTGCCGCGGCTGCCTCTTCAGTTGTCACACATGGATGTGCTAAACAGTTAGCACGTGAAGTGCCGTTCGCAGACTTTTGCGCACGCAAAGTGCCGCAATTCGCACGATCGCGGACTTTTGCTTGCGCCATTTGCCGTGATAATTGCGCGCGCAAAAGTCCGCGATCGCACAAATCGCGGCACTTTGCGCGCACAAAAGTCTGCGAACGGCACTTCACGTGCTAACTGTTTAGCACACCCGTGCTAAACAGTTTGCACGGCTTTGTGAGTCAAGCCCAAAGTGTGATAACTTGACACTCATCACAGCAACAGCACCAGAGATAGAACTGCTTAGACGTCTTCAAATGTTAAGGTGTTTATTCAGAAAACAGATATACAGATGTGATCAGCAATCTTCGTTACCTCAGCAAAACAATCGGTTTGTAGAATCTTATGCATTCCATGCAGACTTGGGCCATCCCTGGTGAATGGTCCAGGCTTTATCTTATAATCTAGGATACGTTGCACTTAGCGTATATACAGCATACAGATAATGTAAGTTACAAGAAGGAAAGTAGAAAGTCAGCAGTCAGAAGTGGCTCTCTGGAGCCCGACGGCTGTTTTATACTAGCCTCTAAAGAGTTAAACGTGACATCATCCAGCAGGGACGGCCCAGTCCCCATTGCATGCAATTGACTGATAACAGCAGGTGATAGAGGACACGGTCCGCACCTGCTCAGGTGGGACAAGCCAAATATGGCATTCCCTCTCCTATTACCCCGTAAATGAGGTAATATGTCCCTAAGACTATTGTTTAATGCACTTGTGAGCATGTTTTCATAACATTGGCTCATGTTTATCCTGCTGCAGCCTGGAGGTCTGTACATCTGGGCCTGATAAGCCCTCCGGCCGCATTCATACGAAAATGGCGCCTATGAATAATGGCGCACGGCATTGCCGTTAACCCGTATGCGCTTATTGTTATTTACTGTTAAAGACCTTCCTTTCTATCCGGCATGCGCTTATCGTTATTTACCGTTAAAGAACTAACACATAGCCGGGATGCGCTTATCGTTATTTACTGTTAAATATTTTAAACTTATCCTACATGCGCTTATTGTTATTTACCGTTAAAGAACTTACACAGGCGGGATGCGCTTATCGTTGTTTAATGTTAAATATTTTAAACCCCCTATCCTACATGCGCTTATTGTTATTTACCGTTAAAGAACTTACACAGGCGGGATGCGCTTATCGTTATTTACTGTTAAATGACTGCAACTTAGCCGACATGCGCTTATCGTTATTTACCGTTAAAAAAACCTACATTTATCCCGTATGCGCTTATCTTTATGTAACGTTTACCTATTTACATTACATGTAGGCACTTATTGTTGTTTACCTATTTGCTACTTCCTTAACAGGAACATGCTGATCCTTATTTACCGTTAAGGTAAACCTGTATATTATAAAATAATTTTTTTAAATTAAAAAATGTCATAATCAGATTTATTATAAGTTCATTTCTTTCCTGATACCTATTTTCATTGAACATTATCTAACAATATTATCCTTAATAAAAATTTAATTTTAGAAATTATTTAATTAATTGATTAAAGTTATATAATAGTATGATTATATATACTTCCCTTTTCATTTCTTTATTTCTGTTAGTTTGTACTATGAAGCTGCTCCATCCACTTTGTTAAAATTTATACAGTTCTGCATGTTACTCATCTTTATTTTATTATTAAGATTTATAATAAATAATTGTTTCAATTCAGTAGTCAGCATAAGGATAAGCTATAAAATAAAGCATTTTTTAAATGTATGTTTTGTAAAACTATTCCATTGCATTTGCTATGTTTTGTTTTCACACGATTTCACACCCTTTGTTTTTAGATCCTGATAATTAATTTACTCAACACTGTAACATTTTTTTGTTGCATTTATTCAATAATCATTTTTTTATTCCCATACACTTCGGCATACACTTCGGCATATACTGCACTTCATCATACCTACCTACCTACCACCCCAATATCCCTCCTGCACTCTATTTAACCAAACAATGCTGGCATAGGCCGCACTGCATCATACCTACCAACCCACTGTCACTCCTGCACTCTATTTAACCACACAATGCTGGCATAGGCCGCACTGCATCATACCTACCAACCCACTGTCACTCCTGCACTCCATTTAACCACACAATGCTGGCATAGGCCGCACTGCATCATACCTACCAACCCACTGTCACTCCTGCACTCCATTTAACCACACAATGCTGGCATAGGCCGCACTGCATCATACCTACCAACCCACTGTCACTCCTGCACTCTATTTAACCACACAATGCTGGCATAGGCCGCACTGCATCATACCTACCAACCCACTGTCACTCCTGCACTCTATTTAATCACACAATGCTGGCATAGGCCGCACTGCATCATACCTACCAACCCACTGTCACTCCTGCACTCCATTCAACCCCACAATGCTGGCATAGGCCGCACTGCATCATACCTACCAACCCACTGTTATTCCTGCACTCCATTTATCCACACAATGCTGGCATAGGCCGCACTGCATCATACCTACCAACCCACTGTCACTCCTGCACTCCATTCAACCCCACAATGCTGGCATAGGCCGCACTGCATCATATCTACCAACCCACTGTCACTCCTGCACTCCATTCAACCCCACAATGCTGGCATAGGCTGCACTGCATCATACCTACCAACCCACTGTTACTCCTGCACTCTATTTAACCCCACAATGCTGGCATAGGCCGCACTGCATCATACCTACCAACCCACTGTCACTCCTGCACTCCATTCAACCCCACAATGCTGGCATAGGCCGCACTGCATCATACCTACCAACCCACTGTCACTCCTGCACTCCATTTATCCACACAATGCTGGCATAGGCCGCACTGCATCATACCTACCAACCCACTGTCACTCCTGCACTCCATTTATCCACACAATGCTGGCATAGGCCGCACTGCATCATACCTACCAACCCACTGTCACTCCGGCACTCTATTTATCCACACAATGCTGGCATAGGCCGCACTGCATTATACCTACCAACCCACTGTCACTCCTGCACTCCATTTATCCACACAATGTTGGCATAGGCCGCACTGCATCATACCTACCAACCCACTGTCACTCCTGCACTCCATTCAACCCCACAATGCTGGCATAGGCCGCACTGCATCATACCTACCAACCCACTGTTATTCCTGCACTCTATTTAATCACACAATGCTGGCATAGGCCGCACTGCATCATACCTACTTAACACTCAACTGTCACTCCTGCACTCCATTCAAATGTTAAAGAGTGGAACCAAGAACAGGTAACAGGTCCTATGTAATGTAAATTTGATTAAATGAATGAATGAATTATGTATGGGTACGATGCAGGTTAATATTTGAAAATTATACTCTATTTTACATTCTTAGAGCACAATTGAAAAAGGATTCAGGCCTTAGCATTAATAATTTTGCTATATGTAACAGTGATGTGCATGTACTCACAAAGAAAATTATTCAATTCCACCTTTACTACACGTTGGTTCAAGCTCACTGGAAAATAGTTTTATGTGTGATAGATAAGACCTCTGTCTTCAATGTGCACAACATTGTTAGTGGATTACCTGGAGCTGTTAGGCATGGGCATACTAGAGTATAGTAGTGCTGTGTAAGAAAGTGAACCTAATAAGTTCCTCAATGTCCTCCTCTACTACCTTGAGATTTATGTAAAAGTCAAGGTATTTCAATCTGTCTTGAGAATTGTGCATGTACACACAATGTCTCCTTGGGGTACTACACATGCGCACCACTACGGCGCATGTGTACAATCTTAATGCTTGTGTAAGTGGCACGGTGGAAGGATACCACTGACTGGCTTAATTAGCAGGACTCATAGTACAATTTGTATGTGGTGGATTGGGACAGCGATGGACTAATTGACATGAATGTGCATGGGAGAAGACACATGATTTATTATATTACTTGGTTCATAGATAAACAAGGTGCATTATATAACCCATTGTACTGTTTCTCAAACAGCAGCTTATATTTATGTTACAGCAAGTGTTAGTTACTTATTGATAGCCAAATAAAATTGAAAGGGCCTTTTTCCACTACACACAGAATGGATGCAGATAAACTGACTACAATAAATACCTTTGTGAAAATATGAATAAGAAAAATTGCATTTCATGGAATCAGGCCAATACAGTTTGATTTGAGTCAAATTTTCAACATCCATTCGTCATCTAATCAGCATGCAGTGTAAACTAGCCCTAATAGATAGAATTACATAAATGCAATGAAGTACCTGATGACCAACTGAAACATTATTTTAGAAAAAATAGTCATCAAACACTTCACTGTGAAATCTTGTCAAATACATATTTAAAAACAGTGAATGTTAACTTTTAATTTGTACAATAAAAATCGATTGCAATACTATTTTCATCCAAAGAACTAGTGTTTATTGAAAATTACACAATTTTAACATTAGTAATTGTATTGTTCACTGTATTTTCAAACATTTTACCAATGCTCATAATATTGCGTAATTGAAAACAATGCACATGGCCATATTTAGTAATTTACAACATATCCACATCTTGGTGTAACAGGTTTAATATGTATTAACAATGTTTCAATATAAACAATCTTTAACGTTTACAATGCAAAAGGCATAAAAGTAACGCAATGGCCGTAAGGTACATTTAAACACACAACGACGTACAGTTTTTAATACAGCATTTTGCTTAAAATACGAAATTTAAGCCATCCTCTCCAATAAGCATCAGTGTCTGAAATTAGTGAACCTTGCTTCTAAATAGTGTATTTATTGTTAACATGTACTACATAATTTGAGACACAAATATATGTCTTTCGGTTAACTTACGCTACGTCATGAATCGTCTCAAACTTGTCTTATCCTGTACATGCCCTTATATGTAATGTATCCCCACTAACAAAAAAAAAAAATTAAACTTACTCACCTAAGGAGAGGGAATGCTCCGAGTACTAATGAGCCTACCCTCTCCTCTCCCGTTGTCCAGTGCACCCTTTATCCACTTGAGGACCCACCCTTTACCCCCCCCTTAAGGACCAGCGCTGTTTGTTGGGATCTGTGCTGGGTGGGCTCTGCAGCCCCCAGCACAGATCAGCGGGCACGCAGAGCGATCAGATCGCCCCCCTTTTTTCCCCCCTATGGGGATGATGTGCAGGGGGGGTCTGATCGCTCTGGTGGGCAGGCTTGTTGCGAGGGGGGGCACCTCAAAGCCCCCCTCCGCGGCGAAATTCCCCCCTCCCTCTCCTACCTGCTTATCCCCGGTGATCGGGGCTGCACAGGACGCTATCCGTCCTGTGCAGCCAGTGACAGGACGTCCCCTGTCACATGGCGGCGATCCCCGGCCGCTGATTGGCCGGGGATCGCCGATCTGCCTTACGGCGCTGCTGCGCAGCAGCGCCGTACTATGTAAACAAAGCGGATTATTTCCGCTTGTGTTTACATTTAGCCTGCGAGCCGCCATCGGCGGCCCGCAGGCTATTCACGGAGCCCCCCGCCGTGAATTGACAGGAAGCAGCCGCTCGCGCGAGCGGCTGCTTCCTGATTAATTAGCCTGCAGCCGGCGACGCAGAACTACGTCGCTGGTCCTGCAGCTGCCACTTTGCCGACGCACGGTATAAGCGTGCGGTCGGCAAGTGGTTAAGCAAATCCACGGTCGTGGGCACTTCTGAAGTTTTATGAAGCACTTGGGCTCATGAAGGCCGTCTGCTCGATACTGCACATGCGCAATAACGTTACATAGATGCGCCAGCGCATCATAGAGGGCACTCGCACATGTCCAGTATGCGGCGTCACGTCATCATTTGCCAGAGTGCTCCATTCTGTTTTCATTTTAATATAGTCCAAAACTTAAACATGTGGTTCAAATTCAATCAAAACTCTAGCACTTATGCTACATACACACTTGAGATAAAATTATTTGGAAAAGGAAAGACCACAGACCTATTTTAACACATTCCATACAGTATGAGAGCCATACCTACACAGTAGATTATATGGAGCTGAACTCCACATCAGATAAACACTTTCCACGATGCTGCACACACAGATGCCCGTACACATTCTAAAGATCATTATCTGCAATACACCTGTTAATGCAAAAGATCCATTCCAGCAATATGCAGTAATTGTCTATGAGATCTGCAGATCCTCATACACACCTTGATTAACAGATAATCATCTGGAGAACGGATCCACCAGGATGTATTTTCAGATCTGCAGATGAAGTCTGTTAAACAGCGTGTGTATGATGATCTGCAGATCTCATAGACTATGATTGAATTTAGCAGGAATGGATCTTTGGCAGGAACAGATCTTTTGAATTAGTACGGGCATCTTCGTGTGCAGCATCTTGCAAAGGTTGTATCTGTTGGTGGAGTGCAGCTCCATATTATATACTGTGTAGGTATGGCTGTGATACAACATGGAATGTGTTAAAATTGATCTGCGATCTTGCATTTGCCAAAGACTTTTATCTCAAGTGTGTATGCAGCATAACTTTTAAAATTAGTAATTCTTTGCAGTTTTTATTTAACATAAGTAGGTAGAAATAAAATTCCATGCTGGTGTATTTGTCAATGTAAACTACAAATAAAAAGTTCCTTTCTTTTACATTTAAACTGAATTAATAGGTATACATAGTCTGCCAAGTTTACTTTATTCACATCAATAACAGTTGTCGTACATAAAATGTGTTATATTTTAGGCATTATATTCAAATGAACATCACAAATAAGCATGTAGCTAGTCTGGTATGATCGTACTTTAAAGTATGAAATGCAGGATCCGCTGCATGCTTGTTCAGTGCCTATGGATAATATTAGAGGCAGAGGATCTGCAGGCCTACCAGCCAACTGTTATTGTTTACAAGGAAATAAACTTGGGCGTCTCCATATACCTATTTCCTCAGTGCCACTGTAAAGTAAAATGTTTTATACTTTATCGATGGATGAAGTTAAAATTACACTATTAATAGTAAACTCTAAAGCAACTGAACAATTACTGTTTGACAAGGACACTACTCTGAACACAATGAAACACAGATTACTGTGTTCACCCAATGTTGTCTATCAGATTATGGTGAAGGTTTGCGCTTCCCATCCAGAATTGTATTCTGCCTTTGTAAAATCTCAAGCTGATTTTCATGGACATACTTTAGATTTTCTAAGAGTAGACTCATAAGCTCATATATGTTTTTGGAAAGATTTAACATACGGTCCATATGTAAAGTAGTGTTTTTTTGTAACATTGCATCACTAATGTCTTGACTAATACTTTTGGAAACTGGCTCAGTTTCTTTATTGGAATCACTGTTTTCTATACTTTCTACACATTCTTCCTCGACTTCAGATTCTTCAACCACACATCCTGTCTTGTCCTTATTTTTGCCCTGCACTTCTATCTCTTTGGAGGGTGTATCATTACCCAATTTGTCATCGTCATTGGAAGACACCTCATATTCAACTATCCCTGAAACTAAGTTTTCTTTAACCTCTTTCTTTTTTCTTTCAAGACTGTAAACACAAGCATCGTAAACGTATTCATTGCACTTTGTGTAGTTTTTGGTTGCCGAGCGCTTTGGTCTTGTAGAAATTTGGTTGTTTTCTCACTAGCTACTAATTTATTAACCTCTTTTTTTTGTTTCTAATACCTTGTGCATGTCAACAGTAACTGTGATTTTTTTTTTTTTGGATGATTCATTCCCATTTCCAGGGTCTATGTTGTCACACACGTTAGAGTTTCCTTCACTTATGTATTCATCATGAGCATGATTTTCCTCCTCTTTTCTTTTTCTTTCCATGGGTGTCACGGACTCCTGGTTTTCCAGAGTCTGTTTTCCAATTTTTGTACCACTGGTGTTATCTTTCTCTATTTTTCCTTCTTTTCCATTTCCAATTTTATTTTTCTTCTTGTTTTTCGCAGGTAAACACACTTCTTTGCTTTCATGTTCTGTACAAGAAATTTTAGTTAAATTGTTATTGTATAGAACTTATTAACACATTTCATATATATTGATACACTTCAACTCAGAACTGTGTATTCAGACTATGGGCCATATGCAATTCACTTTTTCAAACAACTTTCCTCACAGGAGATAATTTTTAATCTTCTATTTACATAATTTTTCAGCACTTTAAAAAGAAAACAAGTACAAAAAAGTAGTTAAAAGGGTACTATCACAATTTTTTTTTAGTATTTTGTTGTTCTCTGGTGTCTTAAAAGGCATTTTATTGAAAAGTTTCAAAACTTCACCTAGGAGAAAACTCTGTAGAAAAATTAAATTGCATATGGCCCAATGAATCATACTCAAGAACTCGGATTTTGGGAAATCTTCTAAACCATGATTACGATTCAAAATAGTTATTTTCATACACTGATGATTTGTAGTCTAATTAATTTTATACAAAATAAACATAACTGTTAAATATTTAAATAATTAGTGGAAGTAGAGGAGACTAAGTAGTCGAACTACAGGTTTTTGAATTGGATCCATTTTGGGTCACCCTAGTTGGATTTTTTGTCTGAATACTGTTTTTATAAAGTAAGTCGTGACAGTAATACTGAACATTTTTACTAGTGTCCAGTACGTAAAGGTATTAAGGGTAGCGCTGGATGTCATGATATCAATCTGTGCATAAGCTTGTGGGCTACATACAAAGTATGTATAATAGCATAAGAGTACAATATACACGATCAACCAAAATACAAATTTTCAAGTTCTCACACAGGCGAAATGAAGAGAAAGGTCTATGGAGGCTTTCATATTTTTTTAATTTAAGTGTAAAAATTTTTACAGGCAACCATGCTTAGCCACTGTCTACAATATTATAAAAGGTATTACACCTATACTAGCATGAACCAGATACGGATTTGTATTATTAAAAATCATATATTGTATTAATAGCTGCGTTTTTGTCTCATGGGTTATTCTCAGGCTACTGAAGACAAATAGAGCAGCATTGATGCCAGGCAACTGAAATACATTTAAAGCAATTAAACATGGAAGCCTCCATATACCTCTTACTACAGTGGACCTTTAAGTTTCATGCAAGATAACAAATATCACAGACAGCAAGGCAGAAGCCATACTAACTTACAGCTTGTTAAATAAGCCTGATTAATTGTGTGTTCATTCCATTTAAATGAATTTATATCCAATGTGTAAACAAATAATCTTGCTTGTCAAGGCTTAGGTACTCTATTTTGACTATGAGATGCTAGGGATATTGAACTACCAATGAACTGGGCCGAACAGGGTCATGGGTGTACCATTTCATTTTGCGGAGGAACGGAAGTAAGATAAAAATGCTACATATAACATTAGCTATCAAAATTGTAATATTTTAATAGTGCAGCCACTCAAAGTTGTGCTGATTGAACTGGTTTGTTTACTTATTAAACCAATATTGATTTTTGTGTGAACATGAGTAAGACATACAACTAGCTATATTTTACTCTCATTCCATATGTTTTATAACACAATACTACACATTAGACATTATTTAAAAATTTTCTTAAGATTATTATTACATTAAGGGCGTTATCTGTTAATACACAGTGTACTATATAGACTTGTTTCTTACTTTTTTGGTTAAATACACGAGGTCACGATTTCATTATTGCTATTCTTGTTATGGGCATTAGAACAGAGCTACTGTCATTAAATTCTATTTAAATAAAAAAAAGGGCAAAGTAATGATACAAGACGTAAAAATTTGTTTAAATTAATAGGGAACAGACCATCAACTTAGAAGAAGAATGATTTATGTCTCATTATTCCACCCAAAAAAATTTGCTACGTGTTATTTGTACAACTGTCATAATTTTTAAACGTTGTTCTTTTCATTTCCATCACATGATGGAGTCATGTCTGCTTATTGCCAGAAATTTAGAAAAAAAAATTAGAATCAAGTATAAAATTATTGTTACTATATTCACACTGCACTATTGGAATGAGATTAAACTGTACAAAAAAATATGCTTATTGATATGTTAACTATAACATATAGATTGTGATAAATATTAACCTTCTTCATCCAAACTCTCCAAAACTTTGGATGTGGACACCACATTCTCAATACTTTCATTTTCCAAACCTGCTTCATTTTCTGTACTAAGTGCTCTCTTATACACTATCTTCTTTGCTGAGGATTTCTTCTTTCTTTTTGTTCCTATAAAAATAAAAATTTTAGATAAAAAAATTGAACACTGTACACTATGTGTTAATAGTATTTGATACTATATTGAATTTCACAATGACAGTTGATTTAAAAAAATATTTATCAATATAATAAATATTTTCATACCAAAAAAAGGTTTTTTTTTATCCTTCCAGAAATAATTAGGGATTATTATTTTTTTTTTAAAAAACAGTCTGAAAAAATATCAGGGCTGTGGTGTCGGAGTCGTGGAGTCGGAGTCGGAGCAATTTTGGGTGCCTGGAGTCGGAGTTGTAGTTGGGAAATAATGCACCGACTCCGACTCCTAATGAATTTTAAACTGGAATTAAAATAGAAAATATGGTACAATGTTCTATTTCTCAGATAATAGTCATAAAAATAATGTATATATACAGTCAAAATACAGTAATAGCTGTGCTCAGTCCACAAAAATTAAATAAGGCAATCAAAATTAGTTACTTGTGCTGCTTCAATAAAGCAGTCCCCATATTTTTTAAGTCAGATATACGTATCTGATTTTGACTGTACAGTATATATGATGTGTACACAGGAACATCTTATATATATACTACATAACATCTATGCTGTAAGTATAAAGCCTGATGTGTAGCCGTGCCATTAACAGATGGTCAATGAGATGGAAATAATTCAGCATGGATGCTGGTTTATGCAAATGTATGCGCTCTCTTTGCTCATGAAATAAAAAAATTTGATATGTTGTTAAAATTTGGTTTGGTGACTACAAATTACAGGGTACCTGAGACGGATGAAAATTAATTTTTTTTATACACACCTGGGGCTTCCTACAGCCACCTTCAGGCCAATCAGTCCCTCGCTGTCCTCCTCCACCACCTTGATCTTCTGCTATGAGTCCTGGTATTTCAGCCAGTCAGCGCAGTCCAGCCACGTGCCGCTCCCACAGCCAGGAACATTCTGCACCTGTGCAATAGTGCTGCGCAGGTGTAGTACGCTTCAGGCGGCGGAGTGTGTGCATGCGCACTATGACAGACTGGCTCAAGTACCTGGACTCATAGCAGAAGATGCAAGTGGTGGAGGAGGACAGCGAGGGACTGATTAGCCTGAAGGGGGCTTGAGGAAGCCACAGGTAGGTAGAAAACTTTAATTTCATCTGTCTCAGGTTTACTTTGTTACACAGCAGTACTATACTCTACATATGCACTCCCCACAGAGCTGGAGGGAATCCACTGAGAATGTTGTGCACATTGAACACAGAGGTGTTGTCTATCACCCATAAACCTGGTTCAGATTGTGCATGAAGAATGTGTAATAGAGGAAGAATCTCCTCATTCACCTGCAGCGTACCTGCACATCACTCTTACATGTACCCACAGTTACATTGCCTAAGGCCTGATCCATGTTCAGATTGTACATGAATAATGTGTAATAGATGAAGAATCTACTTGTTCCCCTGCAGAGTATCTGCACATAATTCTTACATGTACCCACAGTTACATTGCCTAGGGGCTGATAGATGTTCTTTGTTATGGTCTGTACCTTTTACAAGTTCTCTTACCAAGGACTAGTTTTATTACAAAGTGAATAAATATAGTAGTCTACATATCCTTCACACTTCAGTTGTCTCGTTAAATTCCTAAGCATTGCCAGTTAATAGACGAATTTCACGTTACATACTGTTAATCAACAAAATTGTAATATGCAAATTAAAGGAGTCTGAGTCGTCGAGTAGTTGGAGTTTGTGGAATCCTAAACTGAGGAGTCGGAGTCGGTGGATTTTTGGACCTACTCCACAGCCCTGAAAAATTTTGACCTACATACCCAGGTTATGTTAATATTTTACTCACACTTTACATAACATGTGCAGTAACCACATAACGCCTTGGACATAAGCTTTAAAAATAGATAACTGGTGGCCCAATTTTTGCTGCATGTGCAAATTTATTGCTACGGAACAGTTAGGCAGACACTATAGAAATTGTATATTTACAGCCATCAACATCAGTACAGCAGGAAAATAAAGATGCAATAAACAGGTAAGTTCGAAATATCTTTTATTCCCTGTGCTCGGTTTCATTGTGTACTGCTCAACCTCATCAATCAAAACTATGATAAAATAAATACTTGAGCAGTCAATGTGCCTTCTCACATCCATCGACATAGGTCAGTCTTTGTTAAAAAAATGTACATTCTTACCCAAGCCTGCCCCCATGTGGTTATATTCATGAATTTTTTCAACTTTTGCAATACATAACATTGATAAAGAATACTCAATAATTGAAATTTTAAAACACAACTAGAATAAAAAAATAAAAAAATTTTTATAAAAAATTACAATTTTAGAGAATTACACGCACTTATTTTATGGTCTCCCAGTTATCGGGTAGTCCAAGAGTATCACCTGCTTTTAAAATCCATGATGAGATAGTCTTCAACAAATCCAACGCACTTTGCTGTCTTATGACTGCTAAAGGGGCCCATACACCTAATGATTTTACCAATGATATACAGCCGATCCTATCACAGTGATGAAATCGGCCGTGAAATCGCCGTGCATAACGCTGATAGACCAATCATTGTTCCAGTGACATCAGATGTTCACGTTGAACCATCCGTGAGGAAGAGTTTTATCGATCGCTGGCGGGTCGTGAGTGCATGGCTAGCGTTGGGCAAATTCACAAAGACCAACACAATGCAGCGGATATACATTTTCTGTTCCGCCACTAGCATGTTCACCACTGTATTGCATACGCTCCGAAATATGGACCTTTTCACCAGCTACACAGAACTTTAAAGAGACTCTGTAACAATTTTTTCAGCCTTAGTTCTTCTATCCTATAAGTTCCTATGCCTGTTCTAATCTGCTCTGGCTTACTGCAGTCTTTCCTAACTGCACTGTCTCTGTAATAAATCAATGTATCTTTCCTCTGTCCTGTTTGTCGGGCTAAAGCTTGATTGTGTGGAATGTGCAGGGCTGCTTGTGATTGGTAGAAGCGATACACACCCTCTGCAGGCCCCCTGCATACTCTGAATGACTCATACACTATGCTTAGCTGAGCCTATTAGAAGCTGGTTAGTTTGTTTGTAAACACTGCCTAAAACTGTTAATTACAAGCCAGGATTGCAGCAGAGAGTGGCAGAAACAGCACAGAGGGGCACAGGAGAAAATAATGAATAGAATGGTATGCTTTTTATTGTAAGAATATTAGAGTACAGATTCTCTTTAAGTCCAGGCAGGAAGGGTAAACAGTACAGCGCCATCCACAGTTTAAATTTACCCTAGCCCGGTAGTTCGGTAGCTGAAGGAACGGTCCACATCAGGGAGCGTACAAGAAAACAGCGGGGACCTGGTTAGTTGCGCCGGTGGAACAGGTAATGTATGCGTGTGAAGGGTGCAGCAACTGCAGCAGCTTCACATATTGTGATCTGTTTCAGAATTAAATCCAATCACAATCTGTTTGCAGTAAAGGCAGTCATACGATCTGGATATCAAACAGCATGTCACGGATGTCGGCTAAGCATCTCTCCCTGTCACACGAGTCATGCAGTGACAGTGATGCGTCAATGCAAATACTTTGCCTTTTACGTACACTATCTATAGCCATTATCAAAGTGTCACTCACAGGACAATGTACTGCACTACAGCAGAGGCACAGGTGTGACAAAGTAGGCAGGTAAAGCACGCAATTATGCTTGTGCATCCGCCGTCAGTTTTGTACATTACAAATTTTTTTATTTTTTTTTATTTTTAATGTAAAACAAAATAAAAAATTACCTTTCCTACGGCCTAGAGTTGGATTTCGAAGGATAGCTTCGCGAAGTTTTCTCTCCCATTTATTGTACTGAACTGTAGTGTACTTTTCACGAGATATCTTGTCTTGTACTTTGGACTTGCAGTCCTGAAACCTGCGACAACAGCTGAACGGTCAATTTGTGAAACTGAAGATACCTAAAAAAAAAAAGTCATACATACATTACTTTACGTAATTCTTATAAAAATACAGGTGAAATTAACTGTAAATAGATTAGTTCCCCAAAATAACTGTATAAAGATATGATGCGTTTTCTTGGTGAACTTTACACGTACAGTGAACAATTTCTTTGTATCTGTTTTAGGTATTGACAAGATCGTGGGAGGGGGCAACAAATTGGGCTTGTTATATGCAGCTTCAACGCCTGAATAGCTTCTGGTATAGAAACATTCACTTTAGAATAGCTAGATATGTTTTCAATAAATATGTAAAAGCGTAATAATCCGCACCACCTTCATGCATGTATCTTCATTTATTGGTAGAAAAAGACAAACATATTAAAAAGAACTGCAGGGCAAAACAGTCCGCTGTTTCGGGCTACCTGCCCATCTTCAAGTTGCCCAGTTCTGATTAAAACACATATCAATGCACACATATATATACATCTCATCCAATCGTAGGAGGTATACAAATTAGAGAACCTGATGGAGAACTGATCATTTGCATATATTGACCACACCTATAAGGCCACAAAGTGAGCTGATTGGCTAAAACCGATTTTCAAATTCCCAGTACAATGTAAATACAATAAAGATCGTTCCATATCTCACAGTAATCAGATCTCTCATGATCTATATAATTATATAGATCATGAGAGATCTGATTACTGTGAGATATGCTGATAACGATCTTTATTGTATTTACATTGTACTGGGAATTTGAAACTCGGTTTTAGCCAATCAGCTCACTTTGTGGCCTTATAGGTGTGGTCAATATATGTAAATGATCAGTTCTCCATCAGGTTCTCTAATTTGTATACCTCCTACAATTGGATGAGATGTATATATATGTGTGCATTGATATGTGTTTTAATCAGAACTGGGCAACTTGAAGATGGGCAGGTAGCCCGAAACAGCGGACTGTTTTGCCCTGCAGTTCTTTTTAATATGTTTGTCTTTTTCTACCAATAAATGAAGATACATGCATGAAGATGGTGCGGATTATTACGCTTTTACACTATTGAATCCTGTGGTGTCCGGGATTTTTCTCCAGCACACCTACCATTCCTGACTGGATGGCGTGCCAGTGAGTGCTACTCCATACATAGAACTTCAATAAATATGTATTCGCTTCGTTTTGCTAGATGTTCATGTATAACATTTATTTAAAATCCCCCCCCCCCCCATGAGGTGCAAATGCAAGCCAATTAAGCAACAGGAAGTGCAATTAAGCAGTACATGAGCAAAGGGAATTAGTGCCGGTGTTGTGTTTCTGATTACGCTTCCTGTGGATTTGCACTGCACCGCATGCGCACTAGTAGACTGTGCGGTGGCTTTTACTATTTCATAATGCTGCTGATGGTAACATTATAATTATCTCTGCTTACAAACATCCTACACTCCTAAAATTTTAAAGGTAGGAAGGGGGACCCCAAACTACATCTATAAAAAATTGCAGCCCCCGAGCCCCACTGCCTCCAAAGTTTCATTTCAAGAATCTATCTCCTGAACCACTGGTGCTCGGTGGATGCAATATGGCATACAGTTGGTTCGGGGGATCCATTCCCTTCTATGAAAATTTGAATAGTCTACTATATATGGAAGCATAGATATTTATTATGTTAACATCAGCATCAAAATTATCTTCACACTGTGCATGTGTACTACTCTATGTGGTGGGGAGCTTCAAGTTAGTGCAATCATACATTACACCAGTATTGTGTCCTAGTAGGCTGCCTGTTGATTTGCGCTTCCACACATGTGCAGTTGTAGACTAAGTCCACTATTCCGATAGCATGATGATGCTGGTGTTAAAAAATTGTCCAAAAAAAAATTGCACCAGGAGATATTACACTAATCATATTTTGAGGGTAAGGAGTGAACACCTGAAATACATTAAAAAAAAAAGAGATTGCAGCCTCCCTGATCCCTGCTATTCAAGGAGATAGATTAGTGAAAAGTTTCTTATGAAACATTTGGTCTCTGGTGCAGAAATTGTGTAGAATGTAGTTTGGGCTGTTTCCTCCCTACAATAAATAATATTGTAGTGTAAGAATTGTGGAAGCGTAGTTATGTACAATTAAACCACCAGAAGAAAAATTAAACTCACAGTAAGCATGCATGATACTCGTTATGTAAGGGAGCTTTCGGCCAGGTGTAAAGATTGATAGCACCGGTCGTAAGCTTCCTTAAAAACTACAAAACTTTTCCTACTGTAAATATCTACGCCTATACAACTATTACACTCAGATTATTTTGTGGGTAGAAAGGGGACACCACCATAACTACATTAAAACTATCTTCAGCACCCTAGACCCATTGCTTCCGGAGATTGATTATAGAAACCTATATAGGGAACCAGCTCTGCTCTGCAGCAGAAATTTGCCAGAAAGGTAGTGAGTGGTGTCACTTCCATGCCCTTAATTTGTGGAGTTTAAAAGGTTTTGGAGTGTAGATAGGTTGCTATTTGTAACATCATTAGCATCATTCTAAGTTACATGTGTCCACACATTCTGCTAATGCGCATGCGGCCAGCAAAAATCAGTATTCAGCGTACTTAGACACAACAAAGAAATATTACAATTTATCCATTATAATTCTTCAAATCAACATTACAAGATGTAAAACCTTGAGTGAAGGAAATAATGTGAACACCTGTCAATATCTCTAACTGACATAATAATGTAGTACTGGAAACTTGAATTCTGTAATGTAAATAGTATTGTACACTCAAATACTACTTACTCATACTACTTAAAACTCATATCCCTGCCTACCAAAGCTGTGTCAAACTTCAACTTGCTAAAAGGTTCATTGGCTACTTATGTAGGATAAGGACAACATGAGGTATTAGTATGCAAAATTTCAATCTCCACGCAACGCTGAAGCTAGAGAAAAATTATTTAAAAATATATAGGGAAGCAGTAGGGCATGTGTGGTGGAATTATGCATATAGGTAGTTTGCTCACTCAAAATCATAAATGGAAATGTTGAGTAATGCATTATGTAATTATGCAAACAATTTGATAAGTTAAACACAGAAAAAATTAATGACGTACTTAATGTTCAAGCACAGTATACTACTGGGCATGCGTGGCATATCAACTTAACATGCATCTTAATAGGACACAACACCAGCTTCTAAGACATGACAATATTCACTTTACTATGCATTGCTCTGTATGGATGATTGTAACATTTCTGTGGGTTCTTCGCAACCTAAGCCACACAACAGTGGAGGAAAGAGCAAAGATTTAAATTAATACGAATGCTATTAGTGTAATGATGAATTTGATCCACACTCGTGCACTATGCATTTAGGTACAATATTTAATGTACATAATTGAAAATCCAGTCCGATGCTAGCAAAAAATATATTATTTGTATTTATTCATTAAAAGAAATCTTCTAAATTTTAACATGCAAACATTTTAAATAAATTAATAACTACTAAGTACCTGATTGTAGAAATAAGTATTTGATTTCAATGATGTAGCAGAAACGGTGTAGTGTCAGAACGGGCAGCCCCGCAGGTTGGGCCGCTCTGTTGCTTCTGCGCATGGGGCTATGGGACGTGCGTGCTACGTCATCCTCCACCGCTGCAGTTTTGTGTAGTGTGATGAATGTGTATATTTCAGTGCTGCTCTGCTTTATCACTATACTACACCCCTTGTTCGCCACTGTTATGTCATAATAGGCAGCCCGAGAGCAGCCCAGCTCGCTGCAGAGGAAACGTCATCGCGTACTACAGCATCGGGATACACGTCTTCAGCAGAACAGCGCATGCCCGTTTTTCTGCTGCTCATTTGTATATAAACGTTGTGGCCGCCTCCATCCACCACCGCAGAAGGGGCGGCGAGCAAGGGGTGTACTATAATGATAAAGCAGAGCAGCACTGAAATATACACATTCATCACACTACACAAAACTGCATTGTTGGAGGACGACGTAGCACGTACGTCCCATAACCGCATGCGCAGAAGCAATAGAGCGGCCCAACCTGCGGGGCTGCCCATTCTCACACTACACCTGCACTATCACTCAGCAGAACCAGTCAGTATGCACTCATAACTACGAAGTTATTATACACTATCTACTTCCGTTCATAAGCCACTTCCGCTCATTCTCAACTGTTGGAATCGCCCTCTTACACGCCCCTCTCAGTGTGGTATCACTTGTAGGGGCGTGAATAGGAGGAGTTTCTTTGGCGAATAAGTGAAAAAAGGAATCTCATTTATTAAAACAGCTTAAGAAGAACACAATGCAGTAAACACCGTGTGAACCTTGTGTCCATTTTGTTATTTTAATAAAGTTTTGTATTTAATAGCGCTAGCAGCGGTGTAAATATTCTTACTGTAATACATCAAAGCATATAAAATCTAAATAACATAATTATTTATTATATTATAAACCTCTACAACCCTTTTTTTGGGTAAAAATTAAATAAAAAAATCACATTGTACTCAAATTCTAGTCCAAAAAAAAAAAAAAAAAAAAGTACCGTATATACTCGCCTATGGCCTCGATTCATAAACAGCAGTGCGATAACAAAAATCTTGTCGGGAAAATACTGCACTCGGTATTTTCCCGGTCTGTGTGCTAATTCATAAAGATTTCCCCAGCTGCCCTTGGAGGTCGGTAAATTACCGCAGCCCATTAAGCGGTAGAGTAGAGCAGTGTCCCGATTCCCTCTTTGCCCTGCAGAAATGAATCACACAGACGGCTCTCTCTGGCTCTCCCACTGATGACTCAGACAGATGAGTCACACAGTCTTTCCCTGCCTGCAGAAATTACTCTCACAGCCGGCTCTTTCCACTGATGACTCAGACAGATGAGTCACACAGTCTTTCCCTGCCTGCTGAAATGATTCACACAGACGGCTCTCCTGCTCTCTCCACAGATGAATCAAACAGACTTTCGGATCTCTGCACTTTGCATTAATCAGAGCTGTCAGAGCTGTCGGTAACTTGTTAAGACCTCACCAGAGGTGTCGGTAACTACCGCCAGGCTTACCGCATGTTCAAGGCTTTATGAATTGACATTTGCTGACAATTTACTGACATGTGTTGTCGGTAACTGCAGCCAAGTCGGTAATTTAGCTCCCTGGTCGGTAATGTCAGCTTTTCATGCGGTAACAGCCTTTATGAATTGACATTTTGCTAAGTGGTCGGTAAAGTCTGCTGTTTTCAGCATTACCGCATGAGGTAATGCTTTATGAATCGAGGCCTATAAGTCGAGAAATTTAGGACTGACTCAAACTATAAAAGTGGGGGAGTCGCCTTATACTTGAGTAGTCCTAAATTTCACAACTTATAGCAGAGAATTGTAGGGGAGCCTCTTTCTCTCCCCTTACTCAGTCCTAACGCTGGCAGCTTTCCAGAAATCCCCCCTCCCTCCCATCACCACGTAAAGGATGGTCTTCTCCCCCTCTCTCCCCCCTCTGCCGCAGTCATCTAATGGTCAGCGCTGAAGTGGAAACTCACTGATTACACAACGAGACATCCTCCCTTGTCCCTCTGCTCACGCTGGTCTGTTTACAATACCACAGCTACGGCTCCGATGACACATGAAATCACATGACATCGGAGCCGTAGCTGTGGTATTCTAAACTAACAGACCAGAACGAGCAGAGGGACAACAGAGGATGTCGCGCTGTGTAGTCAGTGAGTTACGTTTCCACTTCAGCGCTGATGCTGCATTGATGACACAGAGGGCTGAGCGAGAGGGAGAAGAAGCCATCCTTTGCGTGGTGACCGGAGGGAGGGGGGCTTTGTGGAGAGCTTCTGGGGAGGGAGTGAGTGAGACGGGGCCCTTTCCTTGGTGGTGGGAGGGAGGGGGGAATTTCAGCAAGCTGTGTGCTGTAGCACTTTGGGGAAGGGGAGACAGATGCTGGCTGCTGCAGCTCCTGTAAAACAGGGAACACACAGCTAGGGGACATAGGGGCCACACAGCCAGAGGGACATGGGCCACATAGCTACAGGGGCCACACAGCCAAGGGGACACTGTGGCCACAAAGCTAGAGGGGCCACACAGCCTGGCGGACACAGGGGCCACACAGAGGGGTCACAGTGACCACACTGAGACATCCTGGTGCCAAGTGCAGTCTTTAACTTTCCTGGGTAGACTTGTACTTGAGTAAATAAAAAAAATCCAGCTTAAGAGGGTCAAATATTGGGGTCGACTAATACACGAGGTCGACTTGTATCCGAGTATATACGGTAAGTCGGATTTCCTAGCCCACATACACAATGCAAACTCATTAATGAGTCTGACGTTCCCCATACGTATTCAACTAGAGAGCAATTAATTTCATATTACACTGTAAAATAATTGATTGTCATTGACAAATACTTATATAAATAAAGTAAAACCACTTGACATAACATATGGAATGTACGATGTCATACCTAATTCGTTACTTTACAAGTTTTTAAAAAGTATTTTTTTTTTGTTAAATATATTTTTAAATAAAGCATTAAAACATATCTGAAAATGGTTTTTCTTAATATATAAATAAAACATTTTTACCTGTATAGCGATGTCCTCCCAGACTTTCTCCTTCTTTCGCAATTCTTCAGCATTTTGTTCTCTGGTGAATATGTACTTAAAACAAGGGCACAAGTGCGAGCATAACTCTAAATTCTCTTCTTCAGTGAATTTGAATGCTCTTTTTCTATTAGTTCCCATAAGCAATGATTGCTCTTTATCACTTTTTTCCTCATCTTCCATTAATAGTACGCTTGATCCAGAATGGATTCACTGCTTGATTCTTCTGTTTGAAATACTTGGTTATCTCTGTACTGTGTTAGATCAAGGACTTTAGTCTGGACATTCTTAGCCATGTTTGTATTCTGGTCTTCTTTGGAATTTTTGTTATCTTTTGGCTTCTTGATAAACTTTTCATCATCATCCTTCAATTTTTCTTGCACTGCTGTACTTTTTCCAGGTTTCTCTTCGGCTTTTTTCATTTGCGATCGGGTGTGTCTTTCAGTGGCACCGGATTTCTCGACATTAAATGTATCTGCACGAACAGTTGTCTTCTTGTCCTTCATTGACACGGATTGTGGATGCTCGGTTTGTCTTCCTTTATCGTTCTTTTTCGTCTGGCCACCGCCCTGCGACTTTAGTCGTCGTTTGATCTTCGGTAGCTGCTGTCTTCGCTTAACGCAAGCTGCGTGTAACAATGAGCGAAGTCAACCACCCCCCCAGACCACAGCCCCTGTGTACTGTATGCATCTATCCCCCCTGATCACCTGTCAATCAGCTGTCAATCAGCCGTCAATCACCCAACAATCACCCCCTGTCACTGCCACCCATCAATCAGCCCCTAACCTGCACCTTGCGGGCAATCTGATCACCAACCCACACCAATAGATCGCCCGCAGATCCAAAGTCAAATCACCTACCAAGTGCATTGTTTACATCTGTTCTCTACCCTAAACACCCAACAATTACACATTAATCACCCATCAATCAACCCCTATCACCACCTGTCACTGTTACCCATCAGATTAAACCATAATCTGCACCTTGCGGGCACCCAATCAAACACCCACATGCACAGATTGCCCTCCGACCCCCCCCCTTATCAATTCACCAGTGCATCTTTTACATCTGTTTTTCCATGTAATAACCCAATGATCACCAGTCAATCACCTGTCAATCACCCCCTGTCACTGCCACCCAACAATCAGTCCCTAGCCTGCCCCTTGCGGGCAATCTGATAACCCACCCACCCACACCAATAGATTGCACGCATATCTGACGTCAGATCTCCTCCCAATTGTATTGTATACATCTGTTCTCTGCTCTAAACACCCAATAATTATCCATCAATCACCCCCTGTCATCACCTGTCACTGCCACCCATCAGATTAGACCCTTATCCGCACCTAGGGCACCCAATCGCCAGCTCATACCCTCAGAACGTCCTCAGACCCCAGTCCTAATAATCACCTCGCCAGTGCATCGCTTGCATCTATTCCCCATACTAATCACACCTTGAGACACCCATCAATCAGCTCCGGTAACCACCTGTCACCACCTAGCACACCTACCCATCAGATCCTACCCTAATTAGCACCATGTCTGCTCCTGATCACTGGACCAAACCCTCAGATCCCCCTCAGACCCCCTTCCGATCACCTCCACAGTGCATTGCTTGCATGTATTTTCCACTCTAACCACCCCCTGAGACAACCATCAATCACCTTCTGTCACCAGGGCCGGGACGAGGCATAGGCTGGAGAGGCTCCAGCCTCAGGATGCAGTGTAGGAGGGGGCGCACAATTAATTCAGCTGTAATTCCTAATTGTGTATGAAGCAGAAAGAAATAAGAAAAGGGGATACATGGCAGTGACTGCAAGCCAGATAAGTAGATATTAAGGTGTTGGGGAGGTTGTGGGTCCTGTGGCCCTCTTAGTCTAATAGCAATCAGTGTGTGACAGCTGGGGTGGGAGGGATGGAGGGGCGCACTTTGGTGTCTCAGCCTTGGGTGCTGGAGGACCTTGTCCCTGCTCTGCCTGTCACCCCCCTAGAACTCCTATCCATCAGAGCAGGCCAAATACAACCTGTCATCTAAGAGGCCACCCTGCATATAACCAGTTCAACAAAATTCGCCCCCTCATAGCCCACCTGTCATCAAATTTTGCAGAGGCTTACACCCCTGAACAGCCATTTTGAGACATTTGGTTTCCAGACTACTCACCTTTTTGTGCCTGTAAAATGCCAGGGCAGTATAGGAAGCCCACAATTGACCCCTTTTTATAAAAGAAACACCAGAAGGTATTCCGTTACTTGTATGAGGAGTTCATAGAAGAGATTTTTTTTTAAAAGTTAGTGTAAATTTTTTGTTATTATTTTTTATACACAAAGTGTGATTTTTCACTAACTTATGATAAAAAATTAAATATTTGATGAACTCACCATACACCGAACGAAATACCTTAGGGTAAAATGGGGTCACTGGTGGCATTCCTATACTGACCTGGCATTTTAGGGGCACTAAACAGTAAGTAGTAGTTTAGAATCCAAATGCTTAAAAATGACCTGTGAATAGGAAGTTAGGCCCCTAAGCACACCTCGGATGCAACAAATTGTCACACATGTTGTATCGCCGTACTCAGAAGAAGTAGTAAAATGTGTTTTGCGGTGTATTTTACACAAACCCATGCTGGGTGTGATAACCCTCTCTGTAAATGGACAATTGTGTGTAAAAAAAAAAAATTGCATTTACTGAAATATTTCTCCCACCCAGCATGGGTATGTGTCAAAATAAACCACTAATCACATTATAGTACTTCTCCTAAGTATGGAAAAACCACATGTGTGTCACTTTTTTTCAGCCTAACTGCGCTAAGGGGCCCACTGTCCAATGAGCACCTTTAGGCTTTACAGCGATGTTTACAATTTAGCACCTCGCAAAATGCAAGGACAGTGAACACACCCCACAAATGACACCATTTTGGAAAGTAGACAATTAAAGCTATTCAGAGAAGAGTATAGTGAGTCTATGGCAGATGTAAATTTTTTCAGAATTTTTCAGAATTTTAAATTGTAATTTTTTTTTAATAAAGTGTCATTTTCCACTACTTTGTGAAAAAAAAATTAAATATTCTATAAACTCACCATGCCTCTCAGTGATTAGTTTGGGATGTCTTCTTTAAGAAATGGGCTCCTTTGGTGGGAATTTATACTAACCTTGAATTATAGCACCTCAGGAAACATGGCAGGTGGCCA
Source organism: Hyperolius riggenbachi (assembly GCF_040937935.1). NCBI lineage: Eukaryota > Metazoa > Chordata > Amphibia > Anura > Hyperoliidae > Hyperolius > Hyperolius riggenbachi. The sequence goes on from NC_090649.1 coordinate 439,622,328, forward strand.
TAAAACTCAGAGATGCTTCAAAATTGAAAGATTAACTTTTGGCACCATATTTTCTAAATGCTATAACTTTTAGTCTAAACAATCAATATACACTGAATTTTTTATTTTTTCTAAAAGACATGTAGCATAATAACTTTCGTGCTACAATGTATTGGAAATTTGACTATATTTTAAAAATGTCAGCAAAGAAAGTGTAAAAATTAATTATTTTAACAAAAATCATGTATTATTTTATGAATATAATAAAAACCACAAATCGCAGCAGCAATAAAATAGCAACAAAAGAAAGCTGTATTATTGACAAGAAAAGGAGATAAAATTCATTTAGGTGGTAGGTTGTAGGACGGAGCAATAAATCATTAAAGCTGCAGTGTTCTGAACGGAGATTAAGGCTCTTGGCCTGGAAGGGGTAGAAAGACTGTGGTCCTCAAGTGGTTAAACTCTTTTCGTGCAAACAATGACCAGCAAACATCATCACATCGCCCGCAATTACACCTGATTAACTAAAAAGTGCCTGACTTGCATCTACGCCATCCTCTATTCACACACTGAGACAAAAATACATCACCTACTGTCACTAACTAGTAAGTTGATTTGAAAATCAAACTTTAACAAGATTGTAGCCTTGTAGACAAAAAAAGTTGCACCATTTAGTAGCTGTCAGCTTGATGACATCGTAAGTGAAGAAAACAGTGCGTTAATTTGTAATACATGCCTGATTCACGATGTAGCAAACGTTTTGCCGGCAAACGGTTGAAGGCTAACTTTGGTGTTTTGCGTTAGCAATGAGAAGGCAAACTGTAGAAGAAGTTCAATATGCCCAATAGATCCAATTTTGCAAAAAAAAGAGCAAATGTAATTCACACTCAGCAGGAACATTGTTGCCAATTACACTACACTCACTCATAGAGCCCCCCCCTTTTTACAAGTTAATGTCCGTATTGACATTTTACTCACTACTCTGCTTACAGTAATTAGCAAAGGGTCAGCTGATGACAGACTATGCTAGGTACATTTTAGTCATCAAGTGTTGTGAATCATTCCTTCTCTCATGTGCAAGTAATACATAATTCAACTACAAGGCTGTTAATCATCAAAACCCGCCATTGACACATATCACCAACCCTGCGCTCACTATCATGGTTACCTGTAAAATGGCCAATTGAGTTCAACATTGGATTAATGACATTCAAATACTTGCACAATATGGGTCCTGAATACATGAAGGACTTTTTGAAAATGCATCACTCGACCACCAATCGTAGATAAAAAGGACGTAACACAATGGTCACCACAACAGTCCGCCTCAAAACCTTTGGAGACAGAGCCTTTTGTCATGCTGGCCCTACACTTTTGAACTCCCTGCCACACCCAATCAGGACAGCTCCATCCCTGGAAGCATTTAAGTCTAAACTAAAAACCTACCTCGTCAGTCTGGCATTCATGAACATCTGTCTATATCCTCTGTAACACAACCCAGCCTGCAACCCTGTATTAATCTGAGACACAACTATGCGCTTTGAGGCACATGGGAGAAAAGCACCTTTACAAATGTTCTTGTATTGTATTATATTTTAACGATTATCTGATTACTGTACAAACCAACAAAGAAAACTGCAATCCATCAGTAATGCGGCATCAGTAATGAGCCACTTCTAACCTTGCTCTACCAGGGCGGCTGCCCTACTTGAATAACTGTGAAGTTTTAATGTACGTAGTGGAATAAATTTCATGTATAGGTTATCTTTAATGTGCACCGTATATTTTTTCTGTACATATTTACTGCCCAAATAAATTAGGAAAATGCAATGTGACTGTTGTTTAGCTTCATCACAGAGAATTTATTTTGTAATAACTTTTGTACATACTTATGCCCACAGCAAACAACTGTTCTGTAACAGACGTTACATCTATACAAGCACCCTGTTTCTTTTGCTGCAGGGACCTGTGGCCTTACATTGTACTATTCATACTGGATGCCAATAGCTGGAGACTGCGAGGTAAGTTGAAATGTTATTTAAAGCAGTAATTTTAAAATCAGTAAGGCTGTGCTATGGTCAGTTTCCAGGCTAAAATTAACCTAGGGCGATGTCGTTAAAATTACGTTTCATTGCAAACCAAACCCCCCACCACACAAACATGGACCGAGGTATACATGCACGCAGTTTGGGTTAGCCATGTTTAGTTGCACTCGGTGTAGTTATACAGCTATAAGTCCACACAATATAGGTAGCCAGGCATAGTATTGGTAGTCAGCCATAGGTGCACCAGTATATTTGCACACAAAATGGGTTAGCCCGGTCGGTGCCTAAAGCATAAGTACACAGTGTAGTTGCACAAAGTATAGGTTAGATAGTCTCGGGCACACCGTATAGCTTACATAGGTATGTGCACACAGTACATGTTATATTGGTGGATGCATGTAATATATGGTGTTAGAATAGTTCCCCCAAGCATATTTTACATAGAAATTTTAAAAAAATTATAGGTAAGTTAGGTATTTTACACAAATATAGGTAGCAATTAAAGTTGACACCAGTATAGGATAGGTAGGTAAGTGGGTGGCCCCAACACATTTTACATAGGTTAGGTGCCCTCCAGGATAGTTTACATTTTGTAGGTGCACCACAGTGTGGTTACACTCGCTAGGTGTATAGGTTACATAGGTATCTGCCACCCACTATGGAGGGGGAAGTCAGCCTCGGGCAGCGTAGACCGACCTCCCCCTCCCTTCCTCTATGCGTTCCGCCCTACGAGTGTGACTGCAGGGAAGCGCTGTGTACAGAAGAACAACTCTACTCCCTGTTTCAAATAACCGCCATTTTCCAATTTAGACAAATGGGTCCTAAAAATTGCTATCACAGATAATCCTCCATAAGTCTGAGACTTCTCAATATGATCAATGTAAGACTAAGGAAGCAGGAGGAAATAAATTATATATAAAAGTACAAATTTTATTAATGACCAAAATACAAACACATATATATGTAAATCTATTTAAAATTGACCAGAACACACAGGTGGGCCACCATGTCTAGGCCAGATGGAAAGATGTAGGGGATCCCCTAAAAAAATATTGATAGTGTGCAATCCATCAAATATCTTAATGCAAAAAAGGGGGAAGCGACTCCTAGCAGGTAATATTGAAACAAAAGACCTTGGAGAGAAATATATCATTGGTTTTAAAGGCCAAGTGTCCAGGACCTAAATGGAAAAAGACATCCTAGTAGAAAAGCACAGGTGTATCAGATACTGGCTGTGTTGCTGCAATGTTTCATTGGTTTTAAGGGCCAAGTGTCCAGGACCTAAATGGAAAAAGACATCCTAGTAGAAAAGCACAGGTGTATCAGATACTGGCTGTGTTGCTGCAATGTTTCATTGGTTTTAAGGGCCAAGTGTCCAGGACCTAAATGGAAAAAGACATCCTAGTAGAAAAAGCACAGGTGTATCAGATTCCGGCTGTGTTACTATAATATTTCCAGTGATTTGCAGGATCAAAAGGCTGAATAACGGCTGATAGAGAGATTCAATCCATCACAATAGGTGGTCTTACTGCATATGTTATCACAGAATAATTGATGTGCAGGTCCACAGGTCAGGCAAGCTGTCTCATTTATGAGCTATAACAATGGCCAGGTGCACAGAGGTAGATAGATAGGCACACACTGTATGTGGCAAGCACTTCGGGCTAGTAAACAAAAAAATTTATATTCACAGCAAGCCTGACACATCCGCAAGCCCCAGGAGCAACAAGCAATTCACCAGAGTTAGTGCCCCAATCAGAAGCACATTCTGAGACAGATTCACAGGCAAGTGTTTAAACCACAGACATATGCAGGTACGGATGGTGTGATATTAAAGTTGATATAGTTCATTCATGGAACAATCCGCCAGGGTCATCCCTTCAGCAGCATCAACTTGATATAGACAAACTCAAAGTTCCAGCAAACAACAGCATATAGCAGCATATAGGTGCATCCTAGGAAGCTGTTTCAATGATCATATGGTAAACAGTGGTTACTCCATAGGAGGTTGTTTTCAAGTCACCAGTAGAAATGCATATCATTGAGGTATACTCATCTGAGTAGCTGGTCACTGCAAAGTACATCCACAGGAGCCCATGTGCTGCCACCACAAGTGTGTCTGGTCACAAAGAGAGCCTTAGAGGCCAACCGGTTTCACTGGTGAGATTACCAGCATCATCAGGGCAGGCGCAAAACTTTTGAGCCTGCCCTGATGATGCTGGTAATCTCACCAGTGAAACCGGTTGGCCTCTAAGGCTCTCTTTGTGACCAGACACACTTGTGGTGGCAGCACATGGGCTCCTGTGGATGTACTTTGCAGTGACCAGCTACTCAGATGAGTATACCTCAATGATATGCATTTCTACTGGTGACTTGAAAACAGCCTCCTAAGGAGTAACCACTGTTTACCATATGATCATTGAAACAGCTTCCTAGGATGCACCTATATGCTGCTATATGCTGTTGTTTGCTGGAACTTTGAGTTTGTCTATATCAAGTTGATGCTGCTGAAGGGATGACCCTGGCGGATTGTTCCATGAATGAACTATATCAACTTTAATATCACACCATCCGTACCTGCATATGTCTGTGGTTTAAACACTTGCCTGTGAATCTGTCTCAGAATGTGCTTCTGATTGGGGCACTAACTCTGGTGAATTGCTTGTTGCTCCTGGGGCTTGCGGATGTGTAAGGCTTGCTGTGAATATAAAATTTTTTGTTTACTAGCCCGAAGTGCTTGCCACATACAGTGTGTGCCTATCAATCTACCTCTGTGCACCTGGCCATTGTTATAGCTCATAAATGAGACAGCTTGCCTGACCTGTGGACCTGCACATCAATTATTTTGTGATAACATATGCAGTAAGACCACCTATTGTGATGGATTGAATCTCTCTATCAGCCGTTATTCAGCCTTTTGATCCTGCAAATCACTGGAAATATTATAGCAACACAGCCGGAATCTGATACACCTGTGCTTTTTCTACTAGGATGTCTTTTTCCATTTAGGTCCTGGACACTTGGCCCTTAAAACCAATGAAACATTGCAGCAACACAGCCAGTATCTGATACACCTGTGCTTTTCTACTAGGATGTCTTTTTCCATTTAGGTCCTGGACACTTGGCCCTTAAAACCAATGAAACATTGCAGCAACACAGCCAGTATCTGATACACCTGTGCTTTTCTACTAGGATGTCTTTTTCTATTTAGGTCCTGGACACTTGGCCTTTAAAACCAATGATATATTTCTCTCCAAGGTCTTTTGTTTCAATATTATCTGCTAGGAGTCGCTTCCCCCTTTTTTGCATTAAGATATTTGATGGATTGTGCACTATCAATATTTTTTTAGGGGATCCCCTACATTTTTCCATCTGGCCTAGACATGGTGGCCCACCTGTGTGTTCTGGTAAATTTTAAATAGATTTACATGTATATGTGTTTGTATTTTGGTCATTAATAAAATTTGTACTTTTATATATAATTTATTTCCTCCTGCTTCCTTAGTCTTACAACCGCCATTTTCCTCTTATCCTCATAGCCTCTGATAAATGCACAGCTTCCTTTTAAAAATAAAGCACCTTGTGTATCAGCGGCTATGTGGAGAAGACAGATTGTGTCAAATGGACACAGGGAGGTACGTTTAGATGTTTAAAAAAAGCTTTGCTGCAGTCACACTCAGATGGCGTCCAACGGAGAGGAAGGGAGGGAGAGGTAGGGCTGTCCTACAAGAGGTTGAATCCCCTCTCCATTGAAGCATCCGCACTACTTAAGTGCCCATGAACATATAAAAGGTGCTGTCTGTGCTGCTGGAGCTGTAAACCTGTGAAAGATTATAAATGTTATTTTGAAATCTTTCTCTTTTTATCTTTGTGCCAACAGCCTTGAACTGTTCTGTACTGCACGTCCTATCAACCAACCACTTTCTATCTTTCGCTGCAGGGCACTGTGCCCTTCCGTGGGTTTATTCATACCGGATGCCCGTTGCTTGAGCCTGTGAGGTGAGTATAATTGGTGAAGTGAGCCGAATGGGTAAACTAAAGGTGGCCACACACCATACAATTTTTTAAATATCTGTTCAATTTAAGAATTGCAATCAATTTTTCTGACTGATTGTAATATTTCAAAAATATGACCAATGTACCACACACATATGTTAAATTTTTCCCTCAATTATGATAAAAATGATTGAAAACTCAGAGAAAATTGCTAGGGTGTGTATATGACTAAATTAACAATCCAACACACACCATACAATCTTTAGTAGAAATTGAAGAGTAATATCTGGCATTCCAGATCGATTTAAATCGAAAAAAAACGGGAAATCTGATCGGATTTTTCAGTGGAATGAAAAAAAGCTTTCAATTTTTGCGAGAGATACGATCATTTTTATCGAATTACTGTAAAATCGGATCATTTTATTGTATCGTGTGTGGCCACCTTTAGTAAGAATGTGATACTACAGCAGTTCCAGTGTGTATGATAATTAACGAGTAATTTTAATAAGGTATTTACTTCCTTGTGCCTACAGTCTTTTCCTGTTCTGTAAAGGACATTATCTCTCCAAAGCATAATCTTCCTTTCGACTCAGGGATCTGAGTCCTTCATTAATTCTATTTATAACGGATGAACTTTGCCTGAGACTGATAGGTGAGTAAGAATGGTTATTTAAGAATAAGCATGTAACTCTGTGTGGCTGGGCTGTTATAGCTATTAAAAAGTACATGAGATAAATGTGTATTTTTTCCACGGCAGTTTCTAGGGCCGTGCGTCCCATGCGTGTGCCCTGAGCAGTATTGGCAAGGGGGGCACTGTAATGGAAGCAGGGAGCCAGCCGCTGGGAGGGCAGCTCGACATCTCCCTCCCTTCCTCTCCGTGTCCGCCCTCCGAACCCCCCCCCCCCCCTTGGAGGCAGAGTTGGAGGCAGAGTAATTGTATTCGAAAGCGCTAGTCACAACTTAGCTCCCTGCATTGCACTCATGCACACTAAACGCTGGAGGAGTCCTCTCTGACGTAGACGCTGCGTTGATACACATGCTGCTTCCTGTTTAGTCAGAAGCAGTGTGTATCAGTGCAGCTAATAGGCTGAAATGAGTCCTCCAGCGGCTATTGACCGACGAGTGGAACGCAGGGAGGTAAGTTGAGACTAGCGCTTCCTGATACAATTAATATGCCTCGGAGGGGGGAGAACGGAGGGCAGACACTGAGAGGAAGGGAGGGAGAGGTAGGGCTGACCTCCCCGCGTCTGGCTTCAACCTCCACTACGAATTTTAACTATGATTAAGGTCAGATTGAAAGCCCGACACGCGTCAGTTGAACTCTGTGAGTGTATTGCACCTGTCATGTACAATCTTGCAATAAAGAATACCAGCGTTTTTTCAAGCACTGTCTGGTGAGGATCCTTCTGTATATACCTGTGGATTGGTTTGGCTATACAGATCCTGCACCCATTTGTTTCTTAGTAGGGGGTTGCGCATTTAGAACTTAATGTTGCACTATGGAAGGAGGGGGGTTACCTACCTACCTACCGGGGCAGCTACTTAGGTAATCTATACTGGGGGAGGGGAACCTACCTAATGTAACCTATACTGGAGGCATCAACCTATCTAACCTATACTGGGGGAATCAACCTATCGAACCTATACTGGAGGCACCTACTTATGTAACCTGTATTTGGGGCACCTACCTACCTACATAGATTATACAGGTGACAACTATACTTGTTAACTATATTGGAGAAACATACCTAACTAGCCTTTGCTGGTGGAAAATATTCTTGCTCCATATTAGAGGCACCAAAACAGCTAACCTGTACTGAGGGCACCTACCTATGTAACCTATACTAGGGGCACCTGCCTATGTAAAAAATACTGTGGGCAACTTTACCGGCTACCTATACTGGAGTCACCTACCTAGCTAACCTATACTGCGGGCAACTGTACTGGGGCACCTATGCCTGGATACATATACTGGGGGGACCTATAGCTTGCTACCTATAATGAATGCAACTAAACCTTGCTAACCTATACTGCAGACACCCATACCTGGCTCTGCGCGCGGTGTGATGAGGGGGGGCCCAATTTTACACACTCGCACTGGTTGCATTTTAGCCTTGAAACTGCTCTGATTTTTATGGAGGTCTTTACATGCTTGTGCACACAGCCTTAGCCTATTATCTACCACAAATTAGTTCGCCTATGAGCAACCGCTTTCTGTGCCAACAGGGGCCTGTTGCCAGTTAGATAGTTATGTACCAATGGAGTTCGGTTGAGGCAGAGAGCTGAGTTTTATTAATGTAATAAAAACTAATACATTTTTTTTTTTATAAAAAACAAGTATGTTGACTTTATAAAAAACAAGTATGTTACATATATGAATTAATAAAATATAGCAAAGAATTAAGAAATGTAATTAATTAATTAAAAATTAATATAATTATGATTGTACACAAGAAATATTCAATTAAATGTGTGACAATTGGATCTATGTTTTTGTAATCGCTGAGGTTTTGAACATGAAGCTTGTCTGTGGTCCATAAAAACAGGAAAAAAATTTAAATTTAAATTACCTATAGTTTTCTATTTCATCCTGCAGTAGTGCTGGTCACGCAAAGCTCATGCAGTGTCCTCTGTTCCCCCATGCCACTTACTTTGTATTTTCGTACTACTATCTGCCTTCCTTCTGCAACGCTTCAGATTCTTCTGAATGACCCACCGTACATTGGCGTTAAGCTCTTCCATGTAACGAAACACAGAATGTACAGTGTTTCATCAAGAATTTATTTTCCGCAAGTCACATATTTGATAATGCGGAAGAAGATAACGCGTTGCATAAGGAAGAGTGGAAGAGTGAAGAAAAATGCAGTAAGCATCGGAGGTGGGACGGAGTACACTGGCTGACCTGGCCGTGCACAGGACGACTGCAGGAGTCTTATTAAAGCCATTTTTTTTTTATTTATTTTTTTATAAGTTTGTGATAAAGGTGAAGATAAACTTTAGGACTAAGGCAGAAATTGTATATTGTGACACTTGAATAATTAAAAAAAAAAAAAAATTGAATACAGTTATTACAGCGGATAAAAGAAAGTGAAGATTAGAAAGAAATGTGTACCAAATTAGAGAAATGTGTACCGAACTCTGGGAGTAGAGTTGGGAAAGGTGAAAAGGTAGAAGATCATAGTTCGTTGAGAACAGCAACTTTTTAAATAGGTCTACGTGCAGAAGAGGAATTAAAAGTATAGTGTGAAACGTTAATGCATAATATTTTTCCCATCCGTGTGCAGGTGGAGAGATTGTATGATTGATTATCTTGTGTTAATTAGTATATTGGAGCCCACATGCATCCAATTAAAAGATGGAGTAAGGAACAGCATGCATTTCATATGGTCGTTATGCGACAGAAATAATTTACAAACGGAGTACATACTACTGAATTCAAACCGCTGTTTGAACGGGTGTCTTCTTCAGATTGTTGTACTTACTCAATTTAAATTTGTAATACAGTACGAAGAATGAGGTGAGAATGGAGGAGTTTCGGTTGTTTAATTATAAAACCACAAACAGTGTTTAAAAGATTTTTAGAGGTTGCATTATGTATAAAATAAAATAGTATATGTCAATACAAATAATGTTCCTTACATTGTAAAGTATAATTTTTGAATAAATACATATTAGACAGTATTGAATCTTGTTTCCACAGAAACATTACATTGAAATATTGTGCTTCCAGTTCCTGTCCGATGCTTCTAACATCTATATCCATCTTCAAACACTGCATCGTATAAAATCACCCATATTTTTAGTAAGTATTAAGAGAAATGTAAATCATGCATTAATCATTTCATGAAGTATACAAAAATTTACAAATAAATTACATATTAATAATGAAACATACTTTTTTCATAGGCAAAGTGTGAAATCCATTCCTGTGCAAGTCATTTTTCAGTAAACAGCCTAAGCTCCTTTGCATGTCACAGAAAAGTAAAAATGACGGTCAGTTCTTAAAAATTACATGTATAAAAATATAAATTTACATTGTGCCTCTGTTAAAAATTTGAAAAATGAAAATGTACATGACACTATTAAGATCATTTAAACATTATACCACTAGATGGTGCTATTTCGTTGATAGAACATGAATAATAACTAACAATTAACAGTAATTATAAGATATCACAACTACAGCTATGTAGTAAGTCAAATAACGTACAATAGTTTTCTGCATGTTACAATCTATGTAACCGTGCTTTGAATGTAGTTTTGTTATGTACATTTTAATATAATCAATCTTTGAGAATTGTTTGAAAAACAATATTTTAAAAATATTTAGAATATTCTTTTGGGATGGACATATTACTATATACCATAACATCTTCAAATGTAAAATACATAAAAAATATGTAGTACTAAGAAAGTACACCTTGTTTGGAACTTTAAATAAGTTATAGAAATGAGATATGTACGTTACTATGCTTAATAGAAATCTGTATATGTTAGGAACAGAACCCAAAGTTCGGTCACTTCTATTTCTAACTGGCCACTTCGGGTTCTGTCCTGTCAATTTGGGAAATGGCCGCTGCACTAAAGACAATATATTGGCCTCAATTCACTAAGCTTAACTCCTGTCTTTAATAACTCTTCTGAGCTGTTTTACAGTTATCACAATTATATCACCATGGTAGACAGGAGTTAAGTTTAGTGAATTGAGGCCAATGTGAGAAATGGATTATTTCCTGTACCCTTAATGTATCTTCTGGACGCAGCACAGCGTTAAAAAGTTTCACTGTGTTGTTAAGTTAACGAAATAAATCCGGCGCTAATGTAAGAGATGGACCTGCCAGCTTTTTCTCTGCAACTCTATCGTCCACCTCTCTCACCTTCTCTTAAGGCCAGATGGGTGGAGGGGGGGAGTTGTGCCACGCGTGTCACGCCATATTGTTAGTTTGCGGATAGGAATCCTGCCCTTCTTGCATAGTGGGTGCTGGCGGAAGCAATGTCTGCAGCCTCCACGCTCTGCTCTTCTGCCGCGACGAACGACTCTGGGTGACACGCATGTACCCCTACAGGATACGCCCGTAAGAGAAGGAGCGATACCCGGGTGGAGGAGAGAGAGAGGCAGATCAAAAGCATGCGGCTTAATTTCCGCCGGCTTAATTTAATTAAATTATGTAAAATTTGATACATTAGCCCGCTACGCTGCGGACAGAAAATAAATTAAGGTGACAGGAATTATTAAATTTCTCACATTGCCCGCAGCACAGTGGCCAGGTAAAACATTGGCCGGCCTGAACCAGAATTGGCCGGACAGAACTAGAAGTGCAAAAAATGCTGGTTATAGCCGTAACTTATACAATAAAATTGGTATTAATGGATAGTCAGCCATACATGTAGTTGAATACTACTATGCCAAAATTATTCGGAGAGTATTAGATCATGAAAATGCATTACACTAACTATGTAATTACGGTGCACTAACAGTATGCTTGTTACATACTGTATAGATATAGCGTATAAATGCACTAAAAAGAAATGCAACAAACACAATGTGTGTAATTGAGCAAGAAAATTTTTTGGGGAATTGTCAGCAACATGATGTTGTAGCATAGCAGTGCAAATTTATCCACCGTCCTATATAGGGTAACATGTCTATTGGTATATTTCTATATATGCATTTGAAAAAAAATACTGGATGGTCTTAGCACAAGCATCCACAACCACTTATCTTTTTGTAATGTTCAACTACATGGATAAACCAAAACAACAACAACAACATTATGATTAGTCCGTCTCTAGAACATATTTAGACAACCAATCCACCCAAAAAATATTCTCCATCCCTCATGAAATAAAAAAAGCTTCATTATTCACCTCCTACATGCTCACAAGAAACTACTAATCCACCCTTAAACTCACCTCCTTCACTCCTACTACTGCTGAGGAAGTCAACCACTTAATGCAGACTTCACATAACACTACCTCCCCCCTTGACCATATCCATTATGATGTACTTCAACCGTTCTTCATGGATCTGTGTGCAGTCTTCAGTACACTGCTTAACCTATTACTATCCATAGACACATTCCACTATGAATTGTAGCAGGGAACAGTAATGCACCTGCTAACGAAACCCTGCCTCGACCAATCGCTAACATTCAAACACCAAAATATCTCCCTCCTTACCTTTGCATAATAACTCATTGAGTGTATAGGTTCACAAACACCTGATCCAGTACCTCAATGCAAAATCACTATTAGACAAAATTAAATCTGGATTTGGGCCTGCACAATGGACAAAAACTGCTCGAGCATAAGTGGTAAATGACCTTGCATTAGCTAAAGCTGAAGGTAAATAATACATTCTCCTACTCATTGACCTTTCATCAGCTTTTGTAACAGTAGAGCATACCCTACTCCACCAGTGCCTCCAATACATGTGGATTCTGAATTTAACCCTGACATGGCTTTCTTCCTAACTTTACAAACGCTCATTCACGTACTCCTTTAATGATTCGTCGTCCAACAGAAAGAACCTCAAATTGGCAGGGCACCAAGGTTCGGGACTTGGGAAATTAGTGTGATCCATATCCACATCCTCCATTGGATTAGTGATCTCCTCCATTGGTTTTAACTATGATCTGTATACAGATGATACCAAAATCAACATAAACACCACTGACATAACCACCAGTAAGATGGGCAGGGTATCTGTAAAGCCTAGCGGAGATAACGCCGCAACAGGGAGCGGCATGCCGGCTATCTCCAAATTTCAACCTGCGTTTTACGCCATGTCCACCTTTCATTAGGCTCGGTATAGGGAGCAATATGGGGAAAATGTTTAACATCTTCTGGGGATCAAATGAGAAACAGGAACATACTAGTGTTCGCATAGAAATATTTTGGAGAAAATAAAACTGGACAATATACATCAAAGTACAACTAAAAACATAACAGTTAATAATGTATTCCTGCATACATCCCCAAAAAAATTGTTAATTTCTAAATCATAAGAATGGTTATTAGTTTAAATAAGTATAATTGTGGAATGGAAAGTAATTGCATGCGTGGAATACTATATATGTAGGTAATAAAAAGAAGATTGTACATTTAATGATAATTGAAATTTGCAAGTAAGGAACAGTACTGTAAAGGTATATAAACAACAATCTACAAATTTGTAGGTAAATTTTCCAAAGTTATTATTTCAGGTATGAAAATAATTGTAAAGTATAAAATAATTACAGATATTTCAAACTTTCCTTTTTTTTGGCAGGACAATACTGAAGGTGACTCATCATGGGTGATTAGTAACAAAGGGGGAGACAAACTAGCACATAACGGATTTCTATACTTTTTTGACAGAATCAACCTTGACCGATCCAAAAAGTTTTGGAGATGTGTTAGAAAATGCTCAGATCCAAAATGCTTAGGGAGGGTGCACACTTCAGTAAGCACAGGGGAGGTCATCAAAATTGTCAGAGAGCATAATCACGGACCAACTCCTGAACTAATTATGGTTTCTAAAGTCCGTAATTCCATCAAGAATAGAGCCAAAAGAACAATGGAGGTGCCATCGGTTGTTATAAACAGTACATTGCGGAATGTGCCTCCCGCCGTGTTGGGCTTACTACCGCCACGGATTTATTTAACCCAGATGATCCGGCCCGTACGCAGGGCACTCAGAATTACTTCTCCGGCACGTACTACTGTTCATGACTTACAAATTCCAGAACAGTATACCAGGTATTGGGTGACAGAGGAGGAGTCTGAGTTGTTCTTGCAGTATGATTCCGGCAGGGAGGATCCACATAGGATTCTAATTTTTGCCAGGAGCACAATCAACTCTTGGATACGTACAGTTAAAGACCTATACGGAGATGGACTGTTTAAGATTACTCCACGCATATTCAAGCAAGTGTTTGCAGGGCCAGATTTGTACTTTTTACCGCCCTAGGCCAGCAATCAACAAACCGCCCCCCTCCATGTGTCTACATGGAAACAAAATATTATATCACTGATTGCGAGCTCCACTGAGGACAGTCAGTAACATGCCTGTAAAGTTCTGCAGAAGATGCCACTGCTATATAAATACATATTATTTTGATAGGACATTAGACTATGACAGGGATTAGATTGTGAGCTCCTCTGGGGACAGTCAGTGACATGCCTGTAAAGTGCTGCAGAAGATGCCACTGCTATATAAATACATAATAATAATTTGATAGGACATTAGACTATGACATGGATTATATTGTGAGCTCCTCTGAGGACAGTCAGTGACATGACTATGTACTCTGTAATGTGCTGCAGAAGATGTCAGTGCTATATAAATACATAATAATAATATGGTAGGACATTAGACTATGACTATGGTAGGATTAGAGTGTGAGCTCCTCTGAGGACAGTCAGTGACATGATCATGTACTCTGTAATGTGCTGCAGAAGATGTCAGTGCTATATAAATTCATAATAATAATATTGTAGGACATTAGGCTATGACTATGGTAGGATTAGATTGTGAGCTCCTCTGAGGAAAGTCAGTGACATGACTATGTACTCTGTAAAGTGCTGCAGAAGATGTCAGTGTTCTATAAATACATAATAATAATATGGTAGGACATTAGACTATTTTTATGGTAGGATTAGATTGTGAGCTCCTCTGAGGACAGTCAGTGACATGACTATGTACTCTGTAAAGGGCTGCAGGAGATGTCAGTGCTATATAAATACATAATAATAATATGATAGGACATTACACTATGACTAAGGTAAGATTAGATTGTGAGCTCCTCTGAGGACAGTCAGTGACATGACTATGTACTCTGTAATGTGCTGCAGAAGATGCCACTGCTATATAAATACAGAATAATAATAATAACAATAATACGGTAGGACATTTAGTGACATGACTATGTACTCCGTAAAGTGCTGCAGAAGATGTCAGTGCTATATCAATACATGATAATATGGTAGGACATTAGGCTATGACTAGCAGAATTAGATTGTGAGCTCCTTTGAGGACAGTCGGCGACATGACTATGTACTTTGTAATGTGCTGCAGAAGATGTCAGCACTATACAAATGCTTTATCATAATATGGTGAAGCTTAGGACTATGGTAGGGATAGATTGCGAGTTCCTGAGGACAGTCAAAATGAGAGGAGGAAAAGTGGAGGAAAGGATAGAGGGCACATGATGAGTGATTAAGACAGACAGGGAACAAGATGAGGAAGAGGGTAGAAAAAGGACAGAAATAGACCTCAAGATGAGAGAACAAAGAGAGGGGGGATGATATAGGAAGGAAAGTGAAAAGAGTGGAGGAGGGAAGGAGACGTTATGGCCCATACTCACGAGGGACTTTTGTCGCCTCAACACGCGGCGCGCGCTTTTGCGGCGACAGGTCGCCCGTGAGTATGGGCCGCGCGCACCCCGAACTGTCGCCCGCAACGGGCACGCACCCCGAACTGTCGCCCGTCACTGATGTCGCCAGGCGATTGAAAAGTTCAATCGCCTGGCGACAGTCGCCGCCGCAACTCCGCCGCAGCTGTCGCTAGTCCGCGTGAGTACGCGGACTAGCGACAGCAACCTCCATTGAGGTACACAGAGCTTCCGGCGGGGGGAGGAGGAACGTCGGCGACAGCTTCCGTCATGCTGCTGGTCCCTCTTCCGCGTGTGTACGCGGAGGGACCTGGCGAGGAGCCGTCGCCGGCCTATCGCCCACACGCTCACGTGTGCTGGCGACAGGCAACATTTGCTGCCCGTGAGTATGGGCCATTACACATGTCCAGTTACTGGGATGGGTAATAAATCAGGCAGGTTGACTGAGACAAAACATTCAGCAGCATCTGGCAAGTCAGCTTATCTATACAGCTACTGGACTCCATTACAGGTCAGTGTGAAAGGAGGGCTTTCATCTGTCACATACCCATGTCTGTTCCTGTACCGCTGCCTGACTGCGGGCCCCTCCGCACATTCAGTGAGTGATTTACAGCCCTGCTCAAGTCACCTCTCCTTCACTAACTTCCCCAGCACTACATACACTATGCTGCAGACAATCAGCAGCGTGGTGGCTCAGTCATTAGAGTCAGCGATGCACAGTGATGAGTCATCACTGTGAGCCACTGTGTGTATGCAGTGCAGTAAGCAAGGGGAGGCGAGCAATGCTAATTTTCACAGACAGACCAGCGGTACAGGGCACAAGTGAAGCACCGCACACAGGGCAATTATGATACAGCTAACTTAGAAGTTGCAATGTCGCCCTAACTCAAGCCCCGCCCTAGGCCTGGGCTTATGTGGCCTGCCCACAAATCCGGCCCTGAGTGTTTGTGCTCGTGGTAAGAAGAGAAGACTTTGTGATTCCGTTAATGTACTGTTTATTACCAAACAAACTTCGACGCACCTACAACAAATTATTTGCCGCAATCCACCAACTATGGCCCGACCTAAACTCTGAACACTATTCCACGGATTTTGAAATTGCAGCCATTAATGCTGTCAGAGATATCTTCCCCTCCTGCAGCAATGATGGTTGTTTGTTTCATCTGACGCAGAATATCAAACGCAAATTGGATTCTTTGGGACTAAGTCAGAAATACATTTCTGACCCACAGTTTGCTTTACGTGCACGCATTGTAGCAGCTATGGCTTTTGTTCCAGTTCTAGATTTAGAACCGGCAGCGGATGCCCTCAAATGTGAAATTGGACAAGACCTACAACCAGTGCTTCAGTGGTTTACTCGAGTCTATGTTGGTGTCAGTGAGGGTAGGCAGATTACACCGATCTTTAAACCAGCTTGGTGGTCGGTGTATGAGCGTACACTCGCTGGCCGGGATCGGACAAATAATGTTGTTAAAGCTGAACACCGCAAGCTCCGTACTGAGCTTGGGATGGAACACAGCACATTTTGGCACTTTGTTGATGGAATACGGACGATTCAAAAAGCACGAGATGCACTGATGGAGCAGTTTGTGAGGGGACAACCTGCTCCTCCAAATAGAAGAAGATACAATGACAGCAACAACCGCATTTTAAAAATTGTGACGGAGTACAATCGTCGCACTTTCATGGAATATCTCCGCGGCATTGCCTTTAACATTGCCTTAGATTAAATTTAAAAAATATATGGGTCTGCTGTTGTTACAAATTATGTATTTTTTGGAATTAAATCCATCAATACTTTTCATACCTAACATAATAAGAAATGGACTTCCATTATCAAAGGTATGTTAATTATTTCCAAAAATCGAATTGAAAGCGCAAGTATTAACAAATTTGTAGCATTATGTGACGCTGAGACATACTTGAAGAAAACTAATTTCATGTTATACTAAACATGTAAACCATGTCGACAACATTTAGATAAAGAAAACTAACTTACGTAGTACAAGAAAAACAAATTTTGTTTTAATATTTGAGACCATGATAAAATAATACATACTTTAAGCAAAGTGATTATGAACATTTAATAATACATCTCTAAACGGTTATGTGGTTGAGTTTAAAGAAAAAAATAATAAAAAATTGATGTTTTTTTGTATTATTTATAAAAATGTGAAGTGAGAGTAAGTAAGAATAAAATACACTTGGTACATAAAAAGATTGTCATTATTAACCTCGTACAGTGTCTTATGTTGTAATGTAACAAAATATCAGAAATAAATGTTTTTGAATGGAAGTTTAAAAATGTGATGTATACCAGGATGGATGTAAGGTAGGTGTAATGCTGGATACACACCATGCGTATCCGAATTCTATGCGTCCGTCGCTACGCATAGATTCGATTATTTCAGACATGTCCGATTCAAGCTTTGAAGGGTCGTTAGGTCGATTTCAATTACTTAACATGGCATTCGACATAAAAAACATCGAGATGCATTTGGAAATGTTCTGAAATAATAGAATCGATGCCTATGGACGGACGCGTGCGACGCGGAAAGTCATGGTGTGTATCCAGCATAAAAAAAAAAACCTACAGAACAATGAGATATGTGTACAGTAGTAGTTGAAACATCAGATATGGATGTATGTTAAATAAAATAAAAAAATAAAAGTATTTAAGATTTACAAAATGTAATTAGTGGTATTACAGTGAGGCATACATGTGTGTATGTAAGGCGTCCATTTAAATATGTGGCAAATGTATGCCGAGAATTGTAAATAAATTACAAGTAAAAATTGTTTTTTCAAGAAAAGTTTCATTTGAGCAGGGTACGCAAATAAAACATGCAAGAGGGTACAAGAATAGGCAATATGGTGAACGGTGCCAGAGGCAGCTGGAGAGAGAAGTGAATAGGCATTGGGTGAGAATGTGTGCTAAGGAAAAGTTTAACATGTCCTGTGCCTGAGATCGGTACTTCCCTCGGCTAATTAACTTCATACTTTGATTGCTGTATTACGGACGCCGTCAACACCCAATCGGGGGGATATAACCACATGATGATTGGACTGCTTAAGGAATACAGCAAAACAACGTAAAAAGTTAAGAAACGGATAGAAGAACCGATGGGCGGAAACGGAAAAGGTTATTTTATAATATTTCAAAAATAGTAACCAATACCTAATCACTGCACTGTACGGTACATCTCAACCCTCCCCCCCCCCCAGCCCCACCCACAATTTTGAACTATCTTTACCATTACAAGAGTAAGGCACACTGATTGAACTATTTTTGTACACTTATAGCGCTAAATAGCATTATATAACTTTAGACTATGCAGAACATATTTCATAAAAATTGAGGTGTGCTCAGTTTTGAACGATCCAGTGTTAACATTATAACTACAGATATAGGGTTGTAAATGAGGTATTTGATACTTGATGTTTATTAGATGGGTGTGAGGATATTTTTAGATAGTAACTCAGAAATTGATGATAGTTACGGTGGATTGATGAACACTGAAAGCATTTTCCTGGGCTGAGTGATTTGAAAATGAATGGAGGCGGAAACAGGAGTAAACAAATAATAATAAAAATAAAGGTAGAAGAGACAATTCAAAAAATTTGATCAAGGGGGGATGATGAGCAGTTCTTACTAAAAATAACAAAACACACAAAGATGAGTGATAACAATAGAATAAGAATAACTACTTCAACAACAACAACAAATTTTTAAACACACATTTAATAGAACGGTTTAAGGGAACCAAAGGCCCAAAAAAGAAGAGTTTATACATACCTGGTTCTTCCTCCAGCACCATACGCACGGATCGCTCCGACGACACCCTCCTCCGCTTCCTGTATACGCAGGGCTGGATTTGTACTCTTTACTGGCCTAGGCCACTGTCACCAGCCGCCCCCTACAGTATAGGTAGCGAGATGACCCCTCCCCCTTCCCTCTAGTGCAGGTAGCCAGATGACCCCTCCCCCTTTCCCTCCAGTATAGGTAGAGAGATGACTCCTCCCTCTTTCTCTCCCGTATAGGTAGCTAGATGACTCCCTTAATCCCTCCTCCTCCCCCCCCTTCAGTATAGGTACCCAGCTTGCCTTAACACCGCATCAGTGTCACTAATTTTTCCACTCGTTTCCAGTGCAGAAGATTCCTCTTCCTTTATGTCTCCAATGCTGCCCAAGTCCATAGCCGCCGGCCACAATGCAATTGTGCACAGAGCGCAAGGTGGCTGCTGCACAGGCGGCAAGCAGCAGAGTACTGCATTTAGGCGCTCATCTGACCTCTTTGCATTGCAGCATTTGCAAGCTTGCAAATGCTGCACCAGTTTAGTCTGCTGCTTTGGTGCCCTTCCTCCTGTGGTGCCCTAGGCCATGCCCTAGGTGGCCTTGGCCTAAATCCGGCCCTGTGTATACGGCTGTACCGGTTCAGGTAGTTTCGGCCTGTCGTCGTCAGCATGCGGAAAATTGTCCGCATCACAGGGGCTCCCAGCATACCCGTACGCGTGCAGCTGCATACTACGCAGCCGCAGGCGTAAGGATAGAGAGCCCCTGCTCTTGCAGACATTTGGCCGCGTCTGCAGAAAATGATGGGACCCGGTACAGGGGATGCAGGAAGCGGAGGATGGCGGCATGGGAGCGATGCAGGCTTATGGGGCTGGAAGAAGCCCGAGGTATGTATAAAATCTTTTTTTCTTTTTAGGATTCCGACGTCTCTGCTTACCTTTATAATGAAATATTAATAGAAGGTTAAGCATTCATGCAAATATAAGACAAATATGAAAGATTATTAAAAAAAATAAAATAGTAAGTAATGGAATGGATAGCACAAATACGACTGTATGAGGTGTAGATAACCAAACACCAGTATCGGAACAGAGAAAAATGTTACTCACAGCAAAGTGAATTTGAATGGTGCAGAACAAACTTAAAAAGGTACGTTTTGTTTAAATTTATTATACAAATTTAGACAGGGGGGGTGGGGGGAAAGAGCAGCTGGAAGGACAGACAGCGTGGTAGACGAATTTTGGTTAGGTGGAGCATTGCTTCGCCTCGCACAATTCCTATCTGGCATCTGTGGCAGTACAGAGGGTTGGTTCCTCTGTTCTCCACACCTCCATGTACCGGGTATAATTACCCTCTACAGGTGCATAGCACCTTTGCTGGATTATATCATATTATACGCTTGTGGAGGATTTGCGCAGTGTAATCGAACATCCTGTACGCTGAAAACTGAAATAATTACAAAATAGTTACAAAAACATCAGGGGTCCACTGGATGCAGTGGAGTCTGATTCCATGCTCCTCAGGAAATGCTTGCCTGCAGTAGTGTCCATATGTCCGGCTTCTCGGGAGATAACTTCTCTGAATACTGTTGCACCGAACACAATACAACATTTGGTGTCCTGTGTCTACATATTCGAGTATTATTGGTGAGTCTGAAGATCAACACATAATCAGGTATAGCATCTGTATTATTATCAGGTAGAACATTATGTATTAATCAGGTATAGCATCTGTATTATTGGCGATACTGCAGATGACCAATAAGAAGAAAAAAATCTGTGTTGCTGACACCAATCGTTACAGTGCCACTCATACATGATTTTGTATACATAAATGATAGTAAAAAAAATATGACTTTTACAAAATAACCGACCTTTGAAAGTCAACACACATGATTGTTTGGATGTCAAATAGGGTGTGTGTACAGTCTGTGTACAGTCTGTCCTTCAAAATTGTAATAATAAGACTAGACATGAGCAATCCTGTTGGTGGATCAACTCAATTCAAGTTTTATAAGGTGAACGACAGACTGTACAAAAGGCCGATCTGACCTCGACACAGAAAATTGTTGGTAAGGTTTGAACAAATTACACATTTTTAATAAAAAATATTTTAATGTAATTCAAGTAATAACTGAGGCAACACTGATGGATGCATATGTGTGAGGTGGAACACTACACAAAGGAATGGCTTATCGCAGCAATAGGTAGCGTTTGCCATTAACAGTTTGTACGCTATTTCAAGAGCGTTTTAGAGAGATATTTGGCAAAGTATATTAATTGAAAAAGCGATTGTGTATAGATCACCAATTAACAATGTAAAATCGGATTGGGCCTTTACATTAATTTTAGATTTTTCAACAATTGCAGTAACTGTAATACGCGACAAAAATCACTCCAGGCAGCTTTTCATGAGCGATTAAGAAACAGGATTATATATATATATATATATATATATATATATATATATATATATATATATATATATATATATATATATATATTTTGCATGTAATTGCTAACGCAAAGAAAACAAAAGATGAACAACTTTCACAGTTTGGGGATTCAAAAGTGCTACAGAAAAAATAGACACATTACATTATATTTGCTGACGATAAGGACAAAACTCTAGCGTTGTTTAACCATCAAACTAAAAAAAATGCTCCCCAAAAACACATTGAGGGTTACAGACCTACTATTTCTTAAAAAGAAACATGGGATCGGTTGAAAAGGGCGCCCGAGCTGCCTGTATGAAAAGGGCGCCGCCATAGACATCAATGTTATTTCTGGAAATATGGGCTACAAGGTATAGAAAAGGGCGCCCGAGTTTTGATATAGGCTACAAGCGGGCTCCCCTTTGTAGCCCATATTTTTTCGGCTACAAGGTTTTCGGCTACAAGCGGGCTCCCCTTTGTAGCCCGTATTTTTTTCGGCCACAGTAAGGTGCCCCTCTGTAGCCCATATTATTGCCTTTTTTTTGTAGCCTAAGTTTTTATATGGGCTACAAGCACTGTAAGCCGAATTATTTCATTCCCCCACTATCCATGGCGGCCTGTAGGGGGAATAGTAATTAACACATCCCGGAGTTTTTTTCTAGCCGAAGTTTGTATATGGGCTACAAGCGCTGGAAGTCGAATTATTTCATTCCCCCACTATCCATGGCGGCCTGGAGGGGGAATAGTAATTAACACATCCCGGAGTTTTTTTCTAGCCGAAGTTTTTATATGGGCTACACCCGGCGCCTTTTTTTTTTGTAGCCGAAGTTTTTATATGGGCTACACCAAGCGTCTTTTTTGTAGCCGACGTTTATATGGGCTACACCAGGCGCCTTTTTTGTAGCCGAAGTTTATATGGGCTACACCAGGCGCCTTTTTTGTAGCCGAAGTTGGTATATATATGGGCTCCACCAGGCGCCCTTTTTTACCGGCGCCCTTTTCATGTAGACCCAGAAACATACATACAAAAAATTAAAAAAGGTTTATGAAATGAGAAAAGAGTACCAGTCTTGAATACCATATGACATTCACACTTTTATTTGTAAAAAATAGTATAATAATATTAACATATAAATTAACATATATACATGTTAACATATAAATTACAATTGTATGTCGTTAAGATTTAAAATAATAAAGTTTAATAAAAGGCACTATTGAAAAATAACGATAGAACACAGGCGATATAGGAATAAGCATATAACGGTAAATAACAATAACATTTTTATTTGTAAAATAAATATTATTAACGATAAAAACTAAAATCTATTTTTAATAACGTTAAATTACAATAATGAACAAGGCGCTATTGAAAAATATAGATAAAGCACAAAAGCAAGGGATA
Source organism: Hyperolius riggenbachi (assembly GCF_040937935.1). Taxonomy (NCBI): domain Eukaryota; kingdom Metazoa; phylum Chordata; class Amphibia; order Anura; family Hyperoliidae; genus Hyperolius; species Hyperolius riggenbachi. The sequence continues at coordinate 439,645,353 of NC_090649.1, forward strand.
TAACGGTAAATAACAATAACAAGTTTATTTGCAAAATAACAAATATTAACGTTAAAATAACAATTATAATTTTGTGTCTTAACGTTATATTACAAAAATTAAAATTTTAGACAAGGATCTATTGAAAAATGCAGGCAAATTACTTAGGCGCTAACGAAAAATATAGATAGGGCACTGATGCAAAGAAAAAAACTTACCATGCGCCATTATCGATGCCTATTAACGATAAATAACGTTAAGCGGTCAATTTCAATGCGGCGCCATTAACATGCATATGCGGCAGGCGCCATTTTTCACTGTCCCCCTCCGGCCTTGTGTAGTCAGAAGCACAATGTTCTCTAGTGCTTCTGGAAATACTCTTTAAAGGGAGACTCTGCTGAGCAAGTCCTTTTACTAGGCCTCCCAATTCAAGCATATCATACTTAAATTCTAACAGCCTCCCTGAAAAAGGCTTGATCTGCAGATCCCTTCTTCTGGTTCAGACAGCACCCATGATTCTTTTCTTTATGTTTCACTTTTTGATGCTCGTGCTCACTCACGCTCTCTGCTTTAGGTGGTTATCCCTGGGAGAGAGAGCAAGACCTCTTGGCCTCCTTTTAACCAGGATCTCTGGGGATGCCCGACTTCTAGGTCCCTATTGACCAAACTCTCAGAATTTGCGTCACATGCGTATTCCTTACAAACTTGCATGTTCATGGAAAAGTTAAACTTGTTTGTCTGTTAAGCAACGGAGCAGTGTCAGGTGTCTTCTAAAAAAACACCTTCAAACAATCAGCTCCATCATAGGTACCGCTGAAAGCTAGAAACCTAACCTTGTATAATGTAGCTTAGCTTGGAAATATGGGCGTATGAGATGTTTATTTGACATACATCAATCTCTTAACTATGTTGATTTGTTTGCGTAATTTCACACACAAACTCACCTGTGTAATGATGCCTATGATTGTAATCCCCATCATTAGGACCAGTGGGTGTAGAAAGAAGTTTTGAACTGCAGAGGCCCAGTCCGAGTGTCCCTGGAACACCGCAGAAACCTGGTCAGACTGGAACTCACATGATTATATTTGTGTTCAACCTCTTTAAGATCACCTTGATCATGGTGAAATATCACCTTTAGTTTAGTGTTCTGTTCAATTAACCTTTGTAACAAAGCGTGGTCTTGTGTCAAAACCTGTACCCATTTGTTCCATGGCGTGTTATCTCTCAGGATGGGTACTTCCTGTAGAGCTTTGAACTTTAGAGTTCTCTTTTGAGGAATAACGTAGTCAAACCTTGACGATTGGATCCATATGGGATCTCCGCTCGCGCAATAAGTTCCCCTTGGGAAATCAAACTTGTCGGAACAATTATAAAAAGTAAAAGGAATGTGCCAGTAGACATCATGTAACAAACTTATCCTTCAGCCACTGGAGATATTGGTTTATCTTTAGGATAGATCTTTTGAATGGCAGCTGTGCATTCTGTGCTATTGAGCCAGCATGCTTTGTCACTGAATCTGATTTGCCCCGGCAAACCCAGGTACTTATATGAGAATTGCCAGCATGACAACAAGTCTACTTGTTTCACCTCTCCATCTAGTACCAAAAAATGTTGACCTCTCAGGTCATGGTGTAAGACATGTGTGGATGAAACAGGTGTCCCTAGTGATACTACTGGAAAAACTACCTGTGTTTTTCCACCGGTAGGAACTAAGGAAGTAGCAGTGCATAAAGAATTATTGCACCCTTTCCACCTGTTTAACCAGACATCTCGGTGCATCCATTCAAAAGATCCTTCCCCAGGAAAATCGATAAATCTCTCCTTGTGTCGTCTCAGTTGTAAAGGAGTTTTACCTTCTGATAAGGCTTGAGCCATTATCTTAAAATCCGCTGATAACTCAGTCTGCATAGACAGGCATGCTGTTTCCCATGCAGTACCCCTAGCATGTGCAATCATCAAGGCCGGGCTGAGGCAGAGGCGAGAAAGTCTCCAGCCTCAGGGCGCAGTGTAGGAGGGGGTGCAGGGTGGGGCAGAGGCAAGAGAGGCTCCAGCTTCAGGGCGCAGTGTAGGAGGGGGCACACAACTCACTTAGCTATCATTCCCCTATTGTGTTTGAAGCAGAGAAAAAAAAGAGAAGAGGATACATGGCAGTGACTGCAAGCCAGATACCTAGAGATTAAGGTGTTGGGAGGGCCCTGGGGCGCCTCTTAGTCTAATAGCAATCAGTGTGTGACAGCTGGGGTGGGAGGGATGAAGGGGCGCACTTTGGTGTCTCAGCCTTGGGTGCTGGAGGACCTTGTCCCGGCTCTGGCAATCATCTTCTGAAAAATTATTTGAATGTGCCTTTGAGTGTACCCCTGAACTTTATAGGTGTTGTGCGTTAACTGTTCCAAAACCAAATTTCATGGCACAATGTTGGTGAAAGGTAATGAGGGTTAAGTGTGCTGGAAGTGTGATGTGAATGGCAGCTTAAATCTGCTCTTGAATGTCACACTCCCGGAGCCAACCCACTGATCCAAAGTCTTGTTATGCAGAATGGTGAGTAAGGAGGGAGTTTGTGCTTGTAATTTATAGGTGAAGCGATTTTTGTTCCATATAGATAGTGTATGGAAGGTGAGGGGTGAGATGTGATGCAATTTCCCCTGACCCTTGGCTGAGGCCCATAGTGAACCTTTCCATGAGAAGGGCGAGAGTATTGCGTCTTCAATTTCAACCCATACTGGGCTTCTGTGTTCAGCATATATGAGCGGGATTTGGGCCAGCTGGGATGCTATGTAATATTTGTTTAAATTGGGGACTGAAAGTCCTCCTGATGATTTATGCCAATGCATACATGCTCTTGGGATACGTGGTCTATTGTGTGCCCATATAAATGAAAATATTTGTTTTTGGAGCATTAAGATGTCTTGTTTGATAATTGGGATAGGGAGGACCCTGAAATAGTACGTTAGTCTTGGGAGAAGCGTCATTTTAACCGCTGCGATGCGCCCTGTCCAAGAAAGCTTATAGGTATGCCATGTATGTAGATCTTTCAATATTTCGGGTATGACCCTGGCATAGTTCCATTTGTATAGATCTGTTAATTTGTTGCAGATATTAACTCCCAGGTATTTAAGATAATGCGGTTGGAATTGGAAGCCGAAACGGTCAGCAATACTTTTAGCTTCAGAGGTTGGGATATTACATGAAATCATTTCAGTTTTATCGATATTAATCTTAAGACCTGATATTTTTTCAAATTTCTTTAGTGCTACTAGTAGTTTTGGGATGGATGATTGAGGTTGCTGAATTGTCATTAGTATGTCATCAGCAAATAAGCTGAGTTTGGGTTGGATCTTGCCAAGGTCATACCCCTGTATGCCAGGGTAACGCCTAATGTGGGAAGCTAGGGGTTCCATTGCTAGTGCAAAAAGGGCTGGGGATAGGGGGCATCCCTGACGGGTGCCCCTACATATGGAAATTGGCTCTGGGTTTTCACATGGTATTTTGAGTGTGGCTGAGGGGGAGGAATAGATTTGTTCGATAAGATTATGGAAGGTACCAGAGATACCCACCACTCTCGTTACAGCAGATAGAAAGGGCCAGGTGAGGCTATCGAATGCTTTTTCGATATCTAAACTTAGTATTACCAGGGGTTTGTGGGTTTTGTTAGCTTGTTGGATTAGGAGCAAAGTCCGCCTGATGTTATCTGAGGCTTGTCTGTTAGGGATAAACCCCACCTGGTCCCTTCCCACCAGCGAAGGGAGTAGCTTGTTAAGGCGCTGCGCCATTATTGCAGTTAAGATTTTGTAATCCAGGTTTAGAAGGGAGATAGGTCGATAATTTTTGGCTTGGAGGGGGTCTTTTCCTGGTTTGGGTATAAGAGTAATCCTGGCTTCTAAAAACTCAGGTGGGGGTTTGCGGTTGGACTTTGCTAAGTAGTTTAGTGAGCGGGTGAGTGGGTCTGCGAGTATGTCTCTAAATTTCTTGTAGTATACAGAGGTGTAGCCGTCCGGGCCGGGGGCCTTCCCATCTTTTAGATGTTTTATGACCTCAAGAACCTCCTCTGTGGTTATGGCCGAATTTAGTGCTTTGATAGAGTCTGAGTTTAGTCTGGGGAGCAGACTTTGTCGTAAGTATTTTGTTGTGTCCTCAAGGAAGTCGCTCTCAGGACTTTTGTATAGATTAGAGTAAAAACTATGGAAGGCTTGGTAGATTTTTGTAGGGTCACTGGTAATTTGACCTGTGGGCGATTGGATTTTATGTATGGTGTTTATCCTCTCTTGTTGTCGTAATTTTCTTGCGAGCCAGGAATCTGGCTTATTAATATATTTATAGCATTTTGCCTTGGTCCATTTTAGGGCTTTCTCCACATGTCTGGATAAATTAATATTAAGTTGGAGCCTAATGTCCTGGATTTGTTTGGCTAAGTAGTTTGAGGGAGTTTGTTGGTTGACTAAAATTAGTCTATGGAGCCTATGTTCCAAGTTATTTGGGGATTCTGATTCTTTTTTCTTTTTTTGGCTAGCCGCTCTTATTAGTCGTCCCCTGATTACAGCTTTATGAGCTAGCCAACAGGTAAGAGGGGACACATCATCTGTATTATTGTCTAAAAAGTAGTTATTTAATTGTTCAGTGAGGTCAGTTTTAATATTGGGGTCAAGCAGCAGAGATTCATCTAGTCTCCATGTTTTTCTTACTTTAAGGGTGGAGTTCAGGTCTAAATTTAGGAGAAGAAGGTCGTGATCAGACCAGGAGACATGGATATGTCGCATATAAATAAGCGCCTTAATTAATGCTGATGAAATTAGTATGTGGTCTATTTTCGAGTAGGTATTATGGGATGGGGAGAAGTATGTGTAACTTCTGGTGGTGGTATAGAGTTCCCTCCATGTATCTGTTAGTAATTCTGATCGTAATAGTGAGTTAAGGAGGGCTCTTTTTCTTTTAGTCAGCTTGTCAGCTGATGCGTATGATTTATCTAAAGTATCATTTAATGTCATGTTGAAGTCTCCACACCAGATTATATGGGTATTGAGAGGGGTATTTATATTACGTATTATGAGTTGAAAGGTGTTAAAAGCAGTTTCGGGGGGAGAGTAGCTATTTATGATACATATATGTTGGCCTTTGAGGACTCCCTTGAGTATTACGTATCTGCCATTTTTATCTCTGTTTAACTCATTTATTTCCAACGCGAGAGAGTTTCGGATGAGGACGGCCACACCTCTGTGCTTTTTAGTTGCAGTTGCTAGGTAGTGTTGGGTGTATTGGTGGTGCAGGAATGCTGGGTAGGATGAAGAGGAGAAATGGGTCTCCTGGAGACATATTATATCTGGGTTATGTTTTTTATAATCCAGGAAAGCTTTTTTACGTTTATGTGGGGTGTTAAAGCCTCTAACATTGTGAGATAATATCTTAAGGACCATATAGGGGGTGTAACAGATATGCTAGTAAACCGGACAGGTGGCACTTGGTTGACAGGAGTGTGTCTGGGGGTATCTGGAGTATCTTATGTTCCCCTGGCCTGGGGAGAGTGTTCACTTGACAGTCAACCCGTAGGAGGACGGGTTGGGTCACTCTGCCTGGGTAGGCAGACTTTGAGGCTGTTAGGGGGTCTAGTCCCCCGTCTGACCTCTGGAGGTAGGGCAGCATTACTTTACCCACCGGAGGTAGGAGGTATATGCGTTTTTTTTTAAAAAAAAGAAGAAAAATGGGAACAGGGAACAGATAAAGTAACTCAAAGTAAACCTGTTTTCAATGAAAATATTGAAACCTTAAACCTTTAACCCCCAATCCCCTTTAACATACCAGGTGCTCTTAGGGCGTAGTTTGTTGTATTTACGCCGGGGCCTCTCCAGTGGTCACTGCACGCGTCCGTGAAGCGGTGGTGTCCCCAGGCGGGTTGGGCGCCACCGGTAGCGCCCTAGGGGCCCCCCGGGGGGGCACGCGGACGGGGGGGGACCCGGCACCAAGGGGGGGGGGCAGGGCGACAGCACCCGCCCCAAGGGCGCAGGCCCCCCCCGCCCCCCCCCCCTGGGCACCGCCCCCCCCCCCCCGGGCCCGAGCCCCCCAAGGGGGCCCCCCCCCCGGACACCCACATACATCAGTCATTGCAAGGGTATACGCCAGGAACCAAGGCAGCAGCCCCCCACCCCGCCGCCCCCGGAGAGGGCCCCCCCCATCCCCCCACCCGATTACGGCGGGAGGCGGGGAGGGCAGGGCGGAGAGAGGGGGGGGGGGGCCAGAGCCAGGGGCCCCCCCCGGCAGCCCCCCCACACACCGCCCCCCCCCCGACGGCGCCGGAGCGGGGGACCACCCACCGCCCGGTCCCATCACAGTGTCTCATTGTTGCCATTCAAGGCCATAGGCACATTCATTAAAATTCCAGGATAAGAGAATACTACATATACAGTCTGGATCATAACAAAGCACACCCGCAATCATGAGTATAGATTTAAATGTAGACGTGGGGACCATAATGGCCTGCTGTTGTTGTAAATGCATAGTCCATTCCGCATTTAGAGATACGTTGTGCTCAGCCTTCGGAGCCGTATGGCCGGGACATGCAAGGGCCCCCACGTCGACCTGTAGAGGGGCAAAAAGTATCTAGTAGGCTATGGATGCAGGCCCCGTACGTGGCCAGGCCAAGGCCTCCGGAACATGGCGGAGGTTAGTTCGCATACAAGGGATACGGAGGGCGAGTCCCGGCCGATAATAGATAAGATCCATGCTAGTTTTGGCCCCAGAGTCAGTGGCAACAAGAAAAAGGCAAGGGGATAGGAGAGTCAAAAAGTCAACTGACATCTTACTTGAGGTTATGATCTTGGAGAACTATGTCCCACCTCAGACCATTCTCTCGTAGGCCGCGGGCCTCTTTGTGGTAGGGAGGCGGACTCCGAGCCGGCCGCGACATTTTCAATGGTTATGTTGGCCGCTGTTAGTATAGCCTTACCGTCAGCCAGGGAACGGATGATATGGGCTTGATTTTCTAGCGTAAAGCTCAAAGAGAAGGGGAATCCCCATCGGTAGCGGATTTTTTCCCGGGTGAGAGTTAGGGTGATTGGTCTCAGGTCTCTTCTCCTTTGGAGTGTTATGGGCGATAGGTCCGCATACAGATGGACTGAGTTAGGTAGTCCTGGGAGGCTTGTGAGGTCCCTTGCTGCCAACATGATCTGCTCTTTAATTTCCCCATAGTGGAGCTTCAGGATTACGTCTTTTGGTGTGTTCGGGGTTCTGGGTTTCCCCAGAGCCCTATGGATTCTATCCATTCGGAACATTTCTTCGTTGACTTGTGGGAGAAGTGAGGAGAAAAGGTTCTTAGCCACCTCCCTTAGGGCAGTGTATGATTCCGGTAGCCCGCGAATTCTTAGATTGGATCTGCGAGCGCGGTTTTCGTAATCTTCTAGCTTGGATTCCGCCTGGTCAAGCTTGGCTTCCAGAGCTTCTATACGGTTGGTGTTATCATTCACTGTGTCTGATAGTGAGTCCAGGCGGGTTTCGAGAACTCCCACTCTTTGGCCTATTTCGGTGATTTGGGCCGTTATGTCCTTAACTGCAAGCGTGAGCTCGGACTGGAGCATCTTCTTGATGTCGGCCAGGAGTTCTTGTTTATCCCAGGAACATTGTTGTTGGTCCCCTTGCGAGGGTGACCTGGGTGGGCTATCAGTCTGTATTAATTTAGATTTCTTAGCCGGCTGGGGTGATGTACGCTCCTGGGCCGTCGCCGCCATCTTGGATGCGCTACGCAGTTCTGGCCTCACCGAGAATAGTGACGGTAAAGTATGTTTAGGCTGCTGCTTTTTCTGCTTTGGGGCTCGGGATCCCTTCCCTGGCATATCATACGTGAGGTGGGGTAGTTGGAGCTCGATTCTGCTTCCCCGTTTGTTGATTAGAAGCCTCCTTTCCTCCGGTCAGGAACGGAGCTCACTGAGTGCACGTCATGCCTCGTGAGCGCCGCGCATGCGCCCAAAGTCTTGTTAAAAGGTACATTGCAGTACAATGAGTACATGCAAAAGGTGGAGTGTGTTGTTCAGGATTACCTTGTCTTGGTGCTCTGGAGTAGGGTCCTTCTACACTGGAGAGGAACGGGCAGTAATCGTAAATGTCCTTTCTCCTCCAGGAGAGAAGCGGGGAACCATACCACAGCCTGGAGTGGCCAACAGAGGGTGTCCCTGAGACAAATATATATATATATATATATATATATATATATATATATATATACACACACACAAAGGCCGGAAAGCAGAAGGGTTTTGGTTCTTGGAACAAGTCATAAGAATTGAGAACCAGCCACATTTTCAGGTAACCGAGAGGGTGGGGAGAGCAACCACGAGGAAGGGAGAGTCAACACAGGTAACACCATCCTCACTACATGGTTCACCATACGAGACAATCCCGCACAATCCATATTCAGCCACTTATCCTCATTCTAGATGGGTAAGTGAGGAGGTACTCTTAATTGAAAGATTGCAGAGAGTACATTCTTCCCGACCTAGAGTATGAATTTTCCCTCAGGACATAAGGGGGGCAAAGGTCCAATCAGGACAGTTGAGAACATCTTTTGTCATTGAGATGCTAATCAATTTCCCAGAAGAAAGAATACCAACTGTATTCTTCTGGGGAGGGCCACAAGGGTTAGCATGGGAGGTGAGTTTAATGGATCAGGGAACTTTTTGGAGTAGAGAGATAGAATCCTGGGATACAGATATAGATAATGTAAGTTACAAGGCCGGCTGTTTTATACTAGCCTATAAAAAGTTAAATGTGACATCCTCCAGCAGGAACACCCCAGTCTCCATCGCATGCAATTGGCTGATAACAGCAAGCAGGGGCGTCGCTAGCCCTATTTGGGGGGGGCACGTACCCCCAATCTGTCCTGGGGTGCCACGGATCTCCGCCCAGCCGCCCCCTCTGTCAGCGGCTCCCTCCAGCCGCCGCCGCCGCGTCACTCAGACCTCAGGATCAGGCGGCGAGCCGGCGACCAATCGTGCGGGCGCTAGGACCCAGCGCCCGCACTGATATGCGGAAGTGACATCACTTCCGCATATCAAGCGGGTGCGTCCGGCGCCCGCTGGTACTGGTCGGGTCGCTGCTGATCATGAGGTCTGCTGCGAGGTAAGGGGGGGGAGCGGCGGCGGCGGCTGGAGGGGGGGCCTCCCTGTCACTCACTCACTCAATAAAGGGCCTCCCTGTCACTCACTCACTCCCTTAAGGGGCTCCCTGGCACTCACTCACTCCCTAAAGGGCCTCCCTGTCACTAACTCACTCCCTAAAGGGGCTCCCTGGCACTCACTCACTCCCTAAAGGGGCTCCCTGGCACTCACTCACTCACTCCCTAAAGGGCCTCCCAGTCACTCACTCACTCCCTAAAGGGGCTCCCTGGCACTCACTCACTCCCTAAAAGGGCTCCCTGGCACTCACTCACTACCTAAAGGGCCTCCCTGTCACTCACTCACTTCCTAAAGGGGTTCCCTGGCACTCACTCACTCCCTAAAGGGGCTCCCTGACACTCACTCACTGCCTAAAGGGGCTCCCTGGCACTCACTCACTACCTGAAGGGCCTCCCTGCCACTCACTCACTCCCTAAAGGGCCTCCCTGTCACTCACTCACTCCCTAAAGGGGCTCCCTGGCACTCACTCCCTAAAGGGACTCCCTGGCACTCACTCACTACCTAAAGGGGCTCCCTGTCACTCACTCACTACCTAAAGGGCCTCCCTGTCACTCACTCACTTCCTAAAGGGGCTCCCTGGCACTCACTCACTCCCTAAAGGGGCTCCCTGACACTCACTCACTGCCTAAAGGGGCTCCCTGGCACTCACTCACTACCTGAAGGGCCTCCCTGCCACTCACTCACTCACTCACTCACTCACTCCCTAAAGGGCCTCCCTATCACTCACTCACTCACTCCCTAAAGGGGCTCCCTGGCACTCACTCCCTAAAGGGGCTCCCTGGCACTCACTCACTACCTAAAGGGGCTCCCTGTCACTCACTCACTACCTAAAGGGGCTCCCTGGCACTCACTCACTCCCTAAAGGGGCTCCCTGGCACTCACTCACTGCCTAAAGGGGCTCCCTGGCACTCACTCACTCCCTAAAGGGGCTCCCTGGCACTCACTCACTGCCTAAAGGGCCTCACTGTCACTCACTCACTCCCTAAAGGGGCTCCCTGTCACTCACTCACTCCCTAAAGGGGCTCCCTGGCACTCACTCACTCCCTAAAGGGGCTCCCTGGCACTCACTCACTCCCTAAAGGGGCTCCCTGGCACTCACTCACTGCCTAAAGGGGCTCCCTGGCACTCACTCACTGCCTGAAGGGCCTCACTGTCACTCACTCACTCCCTAAAGGGCCTCCCTGTCACTCACTCACTCCCTAAAGGGGCTCCCTGTCACTCACTCACTGCCTAAAGGGGCTCCCTGTCACTCACTCACTGCCTAAAGGGCTCCCTGTCACTCACTCACTGCCTGAAGGGGCTCCCTGGCACTAACTCACTACCTAAAGGGCCTCCCTGTCACTCACTCACTGCCTGAAGGGGCTCCCTGTCACTCACTCACTCCCTAAAGGGGCTCCCTGACACTCACTCACTGCCTAAAGGGGCTCCCTGGCACTCACTCACTGCCTAAAGGGGCTCCCTGGCACTCACGCACTGCCTAAAGGGGCTCCCTGTCACTCACTCACTGCCGGAAGGGGCTCCCTGCCACTCACTCACTGCCTGAAGGGGCTCCCTGACACTCACTCACTGCCCGAAGGGGCTCCTTGGCACTCACTCACTGCCTGAAGGGGCTCCCTGGCACTCACTCACTGCCTGAAGGGGCTCCCTGGCACTCACTCACTGCCTAAAGGGGCTCCCTGGCACTCACTCACTGCCTGAGGGGGCTCCCTGGCACTCACTAACTACCTAAAGGGGCTCCCTGGCACTCACTCACTGCCTAAAGGGGCTCCCTGTCACTCACTATTGGGGTCCCTGTCACTCACTACCTAACTGGAGGCGCCTGTCACTCACTAGCTAACCTGGGGGTCCCTGTCACTCACTACCTAACTTGGGGGGCTACCATATTAAGGGAGCATTCTGCCTATTTATGTGAAATGCTGTCTATTTATGTGCCTCATGACTGCTGAATTCGTCTTGTTGGGAGCCTTATGATTTGTTGGGGGCCTCAAGATTGCTGAATTTGTCTTGTTGGGGGCCTCATGATTTGTTGGGGGCCTCATGATTGCTGAATTTGTCTTGTTGGGGGCCTCATGATTTGTTAGGGGCCTCATGATTGCTCAATTTGTCTTGTTGGGGGTCACGTGATTGCTAACTGCGAGACTGTGGGAAAAGCTGAATCCTTATCATATGAAACAATAGCATTAAACCTACTTTTTTAGCTTTTTAAAACAGAAAATAAAACTGGGAGGTTCTAAAAAAATTGAATACATTTTTCAGGAGTAGGATGGATGAAATTGTTTATCTTCACAGTTTATTTTCAACTTGGATTTTCCATAATGTTCATGTATGAGTTAAAACGTTTGTACAGTATTTAGTTTAAATTGCTGTTGCCACTTTGCGATAGATAAGTGACTTTTGGGTTGCAGTTTGGGCACTCGGCCTCCAAAAGGTTCGCCACCACTGTCATAATCTAATGTCCCACCATTGCTAGGTTCATGTAAATTTGTCTCCACCTGTTACCACACCTATATTCTGGTCCATGGCCCACCCATTTTTCGGTGCGGCGCGATAAGCACGCCGCACAACGTGATCCTCATATTTTTGGCACGCTAGCTGCAGTGTGCTGAATTCTGCTGCCTACAGTATGTACAGTATACGCTGTTCTCTAGTGCCTGCTCTGTGTGCTGATTTACCTCCAGTGTGTACTGTGTAAGGTGTTACTCTGTGCCTTTACTGATTGTAAACCAGCTATATTGTATGCTGATCCCTGCTACTTTCAGTATGTACAGTATTAGCTGTAAAGCCTGGTACACACATACAATTTTGATTAGCCAATTTTAGCTCTGTTCAAAAAATTCATTGTCTGTTGGCCCACTTACTGCACGGAGGTGGTAAAATTGGGGGTCAGTGATTGACCAATCAAAATTGTATGTGCGTATACATCTTTGATCTATGCCTATACTGATTGTAAATTATCCAAATAAAGGACAGGGGGCCCCATCCAATATTTCTATGGGCAGGCCCGTTATCTGTAGCTTACACCGCTGCTAAGTTCATGTACATTTGGCCCCACCCATGGCCACGCCCATTCACCTCATGGCCACGCCCATTTTTTGCCGCGGCGCATACCTCCCCGCCTGGTGCCCACAGGTGCCCCCGATCTCCAAGGACCCTAGAAACGCCCCTGACAGCAAGTGATAGAGGACACAGTCCGCGCCTGCTCAGATGGGACCAGCCAAATATGGCGTTTCCTCTCCTATTACCCCGTAAATGTGGTAATATGTCCCTAAGACTATTGTTTAATGTACTTGTGAGCATGTTTTCATAACATTAGCTCATGTTTATCCTGCTGCAGCCTGGAGGTCTGTACATCTTGGCCTGATAAGCCCTCCGGCCTTGTGTAGCCAGAAGCACAATGTTCTCCAGTGCTTCTAGAAATACTCTTTAAAGGGAGACTCTGCTGAGCAAGTCCTTTCACTAGGCCTCATCATTAGTCATCATGCACTGAACCTATAGATATCAATCATGCTTGTTTTACCACTTTCCCTGTTTAGGGAATTGATATCTCAAGGTGTGAACCATTAATATCTCAAAAAGTGTATTGACCTTGTCGCATTGTGCACTGTGAATCGTTAATGACTGCGCCCAAGCGGTCCCGAAATATTCTTCAAATTATGGCATTATACAGGTCCTTCTCAAAAAATTAGCATATTGTGATAAAGTTCATTATTTTCTGTAATGTACTGATAAACATTAGACTTTCATATATTTTAGATTCATTACACACAACTGAAGTAGTTCAAACCTTTTATTGTTTTAATACTGATGATTTTGGCATACAGCTCATGAAAACCCAAAATTCCTATCTCAAAAAATTAGCATATTTCATCCGACCAATAAAAGAAAAGAGTTTTTAAAACAAAAAAGTCAACCTTCAAATAATTATGTACAGTTATGCACTCAATACTTGGCCGGGAATCCTTTTGCAGAAATGACTGCTTCAATGCGGTGTGGCATGGAGGCAATCAGCCTGTGGCACTGCTCAGGTGTTATGGAGGCCCAGGATGCTTCGATAGCGGCCTTAAGCTCATCCAGAGTGTTGGGTCTTGGGTCTCTCAACTTTCTCTTCACAATATCCCACAGATTTTCTATGGGGTTCAGGTCAGGAGAGTTGGCAGGCCAATTGAGCACAGTAATACCATGGTCAGTAAACCATTTACCAGTGGTTTTGGCACTGTGAGCAGGTGCCAGGTCGTGCTGAATAATGAAATCTTCATCTCCGTAAAGCTTTTCAGCAGATTGAAGCATGAAGTGCTCCAAAATCTCCTGATAGCTAGCTGCATTGACCCTGCCCTTGATAAAACACAGTGGACCAACACCAGCAGCTGACATGGCACCCCAGACCATCACTGACTGTGGGTACTTGATACTGGACTTCAGGCATTTTGGCATTTCCCTCTCCCCAGTCTTCCTCCAGACTCTGGCACCTTGATTTCCGAATGACATGCAAAAGTTGCTTTCATCCAAAAAAAGTACTTTGGCCCACTGAGCAACAGTCCAGTGCTGCTTCTCTGTAGCCCAGGTCAGGCGCTTCTGCCACTGTTTCTGGTTCAAAAGTGGCTTGACTGACCTGGGGAATGCGGCACCTGTCGCCCATTTCCTGCACACGCCTGTACACGGTGGCTCTGGATGTTTCTACTCCAGACTCAGTCCACTGCTTCCGCAGGTCCCCCAAAGTCTGGAATCGGTCCTTCTCCACAATCTTCCTCAGGGTCTGGTCACCTCTTCTCGTTGTGCAGCGTTTTCTGCCACACTTTTTCCTTCCCACAGACTTCTCACTGAGGTGCCTTGATACAGCACTCTGGGAACAGCCTATTCATTCAGAAATTTCTTTCTGTGTCTTATCCTCTTGCTTGAGGGTGTCAATGATGGCCTTCTGCACAGCGGTCAGGTCGGCAGTCTTACCCATGATTGTGGTTTTGAGTAATGAACCAGGCTGGAAGTTTTTAAAAGCCTCAGGAATCTTTTGCAGATGTTTAGAGTTAATTAGTTGATTCAGATGATTAGGTTAATAGCTCGTTTATTCATGATATGCTAATTTTTTGAGATAGGAATTTTGGGTTTTCATGAGCTGTATGCCATAATCATCAATATTAAAACAATAAAAGGCTTGAACTACTTCAGTTGTGTGTAATGAATCTAAAATATATGAAAGTATAATGTTTATCAGTACATTACAGAAAATAATGAATGTTATCACAATATGCTAATTTTTTTGAGAAGGACCTGTATATATCAAAGTTGAATTAGGAGACACTGGCTCTCGGCTTCTGAAGGACAGGCCTGGCGATTGTCCCTTTGAATGTCTCTTTGGCATTTGTGGTTTTATGACAGATCTGCTTTTCTGACTTAGCTATTAGCATTCCTAGGAACTAAGAACAAGGAATGTGAGGTGGATCTGCTTTAACCTCCCTTGCGGTTAATTTTTTTTGCCAAATTGGCAAAAATCCTTTTTTTTTAAAATTTTTTTGTTTTGTTTCATGTAAAGCTACCAGAGTGGTAGCTACATGAAACACCACTAGAGGGCGCATGTGTCCCTCTAGTGCAATCGTCGCCAGCATCAATAGCAAACAGGGGAACGCGTATATAACGTGTTCCCCTGTTTGGCTTCTCCTGTCACCATGGCGACGATCGGGATGATGTCATGGACGTCAGCCGATGTCCTGACGTCAGGCGCACCCGATCCAGCCCATAGCGCTGCCCGGAACTCATTGGTCCGGGAAGCGCAGGGCTCTGGCAGGGGGGGCCCTCTTTCACCGCTGCGTGCGGCCGATCGCCGCAGAGCGGCGGCGATCAAGCTGTGCGCGCGGCTAGCAAAGTGCTGGCTGCGCGCACAGCACTTTGAATGGGGCGAATCGCCCCAGTAGAGCCAAAGAAATCCTCCTGCGCGGCATAGCCCGAGCTCAGCTCGGGCTTACCGCCAGGGAGGTTAATAGTTGATTACCCTCTCTCTAGGGGAGAAAAAAAAACATTTCCCCCAGAGTACAGGCCTGGGCTGAAGGAAACACTGTTTTGTTTTTTTTTAAAAAAACAGGCTAAGACTTAACTGGATACTCTGAATCATGTTTTGTGTGCTTGATTTTGTGCAATTGCGCAAGTGGCGAAGGCGAATCCATGACAGTTGGATTTTGTTGGTGAAATGAAGAAAGCTTTATAAGCTTGTATTCTTGATTTTTTTTTTATAGATTCAGATATAGCTTTCTTTCTTCATGCTGCCACTTTAATTAGGGTATATGCAGGGGCGTCTCACCCACCAGGCAAGTATAGGCGGTTGCCTGGGGCGCCATGAGGTGGTGAGGCGCATTCCCCCGCCACTGCTACCGTGACCATGTTTTTTTTTTTGTTTTTTTTATATATATATTATATTACCTCCCGACTCAGTCCCCGGTGCTCGGCACGCTACCATGTGCTCAGCAGTGCCTCCACCTCCACTTCTCCCCCGCCAATAGAGCAATCAATACTGCTCTTCTCTGCCAGGCTCCTTCTTTAAAGCCGTGCCCCTTCTTCTCAGTAGCCACACAGGTGTGTGTTTACCTCGTGTGGCCCAGCCTTTAACTCCACCCCACGCCAGTCAAACCAGGAGCCAGCGGCCAGCCAGCTTATGCCCCTGACAGTCTGACCCCCCACCTGTGTCACTGGCTGCACACAGACACTGGAGCGAGACAGCCAGGGGACAGATGCAGTCACAGAGAGAATAATGTGATGTGCCCGTGTTGGAGCCCCGCCCCTGCACAAGACAGCAACACAGCCCGGGAGAAGGGAAGTTTCTGCTCCAGAGTAGTGATGGGAATTCCGGCTCTTTTCAGAGAATCGGCTCTTCTGAATCGGCTCCCATTAAAGAGCCGGCTCTTACGGCTCTGAATCGGCTCTTCATTAAATATCACTAAACACCGCTCAGAATCGGAGTAAAAGCCCCGCCCCCGTCTCCATGACAATTCCAGACTGCTTCTCTGACTGCGGCAATCCCTCCTGCTACTGCTCTGCTCCGCCCCATACACTCCTACAAGCTGCAAGAGGAGGACTACATCTCCCAACATGCCTCAGCGCCCTTTATTGCAGAGCAAAGCAGAGCTCTGTGGGGCGGCTGAGGCATCGGCTCTTTCAAAACTGAGAACCGGCTCTTGTCGTTCGCAGCAAACAGCCGGCTCTTAGAGCTGGCTCGTTCGCGAACGACCCATCACTACTCCAGAGATGATAAGCCGCATGCACAGGCAGAAGAGAAGGTATGCAGGCAGGCTGCTAAGAACACTTCCTGTCCTGTGTGCAGACTCCCAGTACTGTTATAACTGCTAGAATGTGCCCTGCTCTTTTGATACTAGAGTTTTCTTTGAAAGCTGGTTAGGCTGTAGGCTGGTAAAGCTGTAAACCTGTGCTTTAGTGCTGTGCTGTCTCTCCCTCTCCCCTCTCTGTTCCTCTGCCCCCTCTTCCATCTTATGCTGTCTCTACCTCTCTCTGTTCCTCTGCACTCTCTTCCATTTTATGCTCGGCTTTATGTTTGTTTACGTGTATTTTCTAGTGAAACGCTTCCACATTACGATTATTTTCTGACAACGCTGCCCCATTACGATTATTTCCTGGTGAAACGCTGCTGCCCTATGATTAATTTCTGGTGAAATGCTGCTGCAATAAGTGTATTTTCTGGTGAAACGCTGCCACCTTACGAATATTTTCCGGTGAACTGCTGCTGCAATAAGTGTATTTTCTGGTGAGAGACTGCCACATTACGATTATTTTCTGGTGAATTACGATCATTACTATTATTTTCTGATGAAACACTGCCGCATTATGATTATTTTCTGGTGAAACGATGCTGCATTATGATTATTTTCCTGGGGGGGAGGGGCTTGGGGGGGCGCCACTGGTTTTCTCGCCTGGAGTGACAAAATGACTAGAGGCACCCCTGGGTATATGATTTCTTACTTAACCAAAGGATGTCTGGATTAGTGTCCTGTTATTAGTACTAAAAAAACATATCTAGATCATCTGATATTTCCCACAGATTTTCTTTGTTTTATAACACTCTTTTGTTAAGCCGCCAATGGTGGGCGTTAGGCTTAGGAAATTGATATCTGAAGCAGTTAAGAACAGCGTCCTGGTCTGACACCAAATGTTGTGTATAAGTCTGGAGCAAGATCATATTTGATTAATTAATCTGCTTTAATAGTTGATTACCCTCTCTCAAGGGAAGACATTTCCCCCCAGAGTATAGGCCTGGGCTGAAGGAAACACTGTTTTGTTTTTGGTTTTTTTTAAAAAAAAACAAAACAGGCTAAGACTTAACTGGATACATGTTTTGTGTGCTTGATTTCGTGCAATTGCGCAGGTGGCGAAGGCGAATCCATGACAGTTGGATTTTGTTGGTGAAATGAAGAAAGCTTTATAAGCTTGTATTCTTGATTTTTTTTTATAGATTCAGATATAGCTTTCTTTCTTCATGCTGCCACTTTAATTAAAGGAACACGATCGATTAACACAGAATTGTTTGGGACGTGCTGTAAAGTACAGGTGTATACATTTGACTGCTAATCTGTTTGTTTACTGTTATCAAATTCCTTTCACACTTCCCTGACGCTAATTCTGACAGGCCAGTGAACCATGAGAGGAGGGGGATTCCAGCACACTTTTAACCCTGTGTGTTAGAGAAAGCTCTCACTGCAGCTTCTTGTCTATGAGAGCTGTCTGCAGAAGAGCAGAGGAAATGTATCTTATGTGCAACTTAAACATTTGTAATAGTATGTGAAAGCTGACTCCAGAGGCATAACTGCTTCAATATTACACTGTTCTTAGCATGTCAGACTGCAGAGATTCACCTATGCAAATGAGACATTCCAAACGTAGCTAAAATCTATACATAATGAATTACAGATTTTGCCTCTGATATTTAACATGAAAAGTAGGAAAATGTTTACACCGCTACTTAGACATTATTTGTACATTGTCATTTTAGAACGCTTGGTTTGATAATGTTCCTTTAAGGTATATGATTTCTTACTCAACCAAAGGATGTCTGGTTTAGTGTCCTGTTATTAGTACTAAAAAAAAACATATCTAGATCATCTGATATTTCCCACAGATTTTCTTTGTTTTATAACACTCTTTCGTTAAGCCGCCAATGGTAGGCGTTAGGCTTAGGAAATTGATATCTGAAGCAGTTAAGAACAGCGTCCTGGTCTGACACCAAATGTTGTGTATAAGTCTGGAGCAAGATCATATTTGATACATTGAAACTATTTGTAAATATAATATCAATTCTAGAATGGGACTTCTTTACAGTGGATGGATAGTGTACTGTTTATGGGCTCTGCCTCTGACAGAGGGGACCAGGGTTCAAATCTTGGCTCTTCCTGTTCAGTAAGTCATTAGTTTATTAGGCTATTTAGTGAGGAGACTTTAGGCAAGACTCCCTAACACTGCTACTGCCTACAGAGTGCGCCCTAGTGGCTGCAGCTCTGGTGCTTCGAGTCAGGTAGAACAAAAGTATGGAGTCTTTATGATTGTTTAAGTTTATCTCTTTGTTTTTGAGTTAATTTATCTTTAGATTTCTTTCTCTTTAGAGTTCCACATGTGACCGCACTCATGTAGTGCAGGCGCAGAACTACTGCGCCTGCACAGAACACTCCAGACCACGTGAGCACGATCACAAGCGGGGCTCATGCAAGCACAGAAGATTCTGACCTGGCAAGGTTGGCATCTGTAATGGAGGGGACCCTGGGCCACCAGCTGTGAGTGGAGCTGCGGTGAGGGCTCAGGACGGCTGCCAGGGGCTGGAGGAAGCCCCAGGTAAGTAAATTTTCTTTTTTTTTATGCTGCTCGGACCTTCCTTTTAAGATGCATATTTATATCTCCACACCATATCAGTTTTAATGATAAGAAAAAGCTCAGCAATCTTACTGAATATAGTTAAGGGATTTTTAGGTGGTAAATAGTAGTTGATAATGTTTATAATTTTCCTTTTCAGCTCTCCCATTAATATTATAAAATGAAAAGAACAGAAGGTGCATAAGTCGGCACTTCTTTTATTCCAAAGGGTGGTAACACGTATTATCACAACAGTAATAAAGAGGTGCACATACCATGAGGTAGAGGCTGTGAGCTGGTGATGGGTGCTGGGCACAGATTAGCCTTATGGCTGTTTCGCGCTGTATACACGCTTCTACGGAGGCTACACCTCATGGTATGTGCACCTCTTTATTACTGTTGTGATAATACGTGTTACCACCCTTTGGAATAAAAGACAGTCACCAAGCAGTGCCGACTTATGCACCTTCTGTTCTTTGCATTCTATGGGCTTGATTCACAAAGCGGTGCTAACTGTTAGCACGCCTGTGAAAAGCCCCTTAGCACGTCTAAAAGAGCTTTTCGCGCACTAATTTGCGCACGAAACGCATTGTTATGCGTGCAAAATTTTGCGCACGCACTGCACAGAGTGCAGGGGGCGCTCCGCGCGAAGTGCCCATTAAAGCCTATGGGACTTGGCGTGCGCATAGGACATTGCGCGCAAAACTTTGCGTGCGCAAAGCACAATCTGATTGAGAAATCCGGTGCTAACCTACTTAGCACCCTGGTTAGCACGTCTAAAGACTTTAGACTTGCTAAGTAGGTTAGCACCGCTTTGTGAATCAAGCCCTATGACTGTTTGTATGTAAGCCTGAGCACGCTGAGTGTACCAAAGGTCAGGAAAGCTGTGTGTCCTGCCATTTTCCCTCACTGCATGCAGAGTGGGCTGTAGTGCCGACTACCTTTTTCTCGCCTGTACCCTCCCAACATATTATAAAATGACCTTCATTCACTCTTTATGCTTTTGGTGATTTGTATTGAAAAGCTCTTTTTCAACAGGGTGATGACTTCCTTATGTTATATTGGAATTTGAACCAATCTGTACAGAGTCTTTGATATTTTTAATTCAGATATCTAGATTGTGGTGATGTTAAGAATTGTGTTTCCTGTATTCACAGGATGTCAGGGTTTTTTTTCTAACCACTTAACCCCATAGGCTATTTTACCCTTAGAGCAAAGAGCCATTTTCCCCTGTCAGTGCTCCTCCCGTTCATTTGGCCATAACTTTCTCACTGTTTATCACTGCTTATCACACCTAAATAATCAATTTCTTGGGGGTTTTTTTCACCACAATTTGTAGTAATTACTTTATTTTCTATGCATTTTAGGGGTAAAACAAGGTAAAAAAAAATAAAAAATACCATTTCTCAAATTCCATCCCCTATAGTTTTAAAATAAACAATGCTACTGTAAATTAACCCCATACATTTTATTTGCCCATTACAGCATAGTTATTTGTGTGCTAGGCGCTGTACAAACACATGTCTATCTCGTCATGTCACATCAGGTATCCTTTAAGATGAATCTTATGCCTCACTTGCTGTACCCTCTTCAGACACTTCCCATTCATATTCGATGCTGACACATGCTTTTTGTGTCAGCATTAAATGTCCTCTTACCTAGGCCCTCTTACTTTGATTTGGGGTGATTATGCATTTCCAACGGGCTTAAATCACATGTTTTCAGGTAAGAAACTCTCAGGAGAAGATATAACGCTCAAAAACATGTTGCCATTGGGAGTACTTCTAACTAGGCAAGAGTTACTAGATAAGGGGCAGGGTTCTCATCTTTCCCAGTTTGAATACCTCCAATTGATTCATTTTCTTAGGCAGTGCCTGAGGGAGGGGTATGATGTGAGGGATCTTAGGTATGTTGAGATACAAATATTTTCTGGATAGAAAGCCGCTGTCCATCTATTATAAACTGCTATTGGATGTCATTTATGATGCCAAACCATCTGACCTAGCTAAATGGCTAAATACTGAATTCTCTGAGGAAAAATGGGATAAAGCGTTTTTGTGAACAAGGCTTCCATTTCTGGTAGAGGAAAAAAAAAGCTTTTAAAATACTTTTTTGGTGGTATAAGGCCTGGTTTATACTGACAAGTGCCCCTGATAAAATCCTGATGGGCAATGCACAAAGGATGAGGATGAACGCCGAAGCACCCCTGGGAGGTGCTTGAAGAGTCTAAAGGAAAGACTGAACAAATTATATATATATATATATACATTTTTATTTACAAGAATGAGGAGATGTATTCTGGTCAAAGCCAGTATGTGGCCACAGTCTGGAGGGCAGGCTTATTGGGAAGCATTCTGCTGAAGCTTCTTGAGCTTTGCTCTGAGCTTCTTCTTTTTTTCTTGACTCAGCTTTCCCTCGAGGATATTTGGTTCTTTTACTGGTTTTTGTTGCCGCACCTCTTCTTTATCCTCGGCCTGAAACCTCACTGTTTTCTTTGTTTTTTTCTTTTCTCCAGCTGGGTCAGTTTTCTTCTGAATAGGGTGGCTTTTACGCTCCTTTTTCTGCTGGGCAGAGATCTGTATTTTCTTCTGCCTCTTGTCCTTTCTTACATCTTTCTCCTCCGTTCCACGCTCTACATCAGGGTCCATTCTCCTGGCTCTCCCTGGGATAAGCGAACGCAAAATGTCAGCCAGCATAAGGTCCATCTCTAGACCTTTGGGGACATTTGCTTTTTCTTTTTCTTTCATCAAAGCTGCAGTTTCCACCTTCACGGATTTGATCATTGTCTCGATCTTGTTTAATTTTGATCGGCATCTGAGGCTGTAAAAGATAATAAATATATCACATTATGTAATACAAGACATGGTCAATGTAAATAAGAGTACGGTACATTGATAGAGCAAGAGTGTGACTCAGTCAATTAATTAATCAGTGGAAACTAATTTTAATATGTCACATGATTTTGCAAGTTTTTCTTCTATCTTACAACCCCAGTGGTTTACAACCCCAATTTATGATAGTAAAACAGCAAAGATCTGAGGCAGATCCCTTGCAGATATGAGACAGTGAAAAACTGTAGATTTATGAATTGGTCAGGGGAAGTTTTTTATTGACTGCTCCTCTCAACCCGCCCCTCCCTCCCCCCCCCTCCCCCCCCAAAAAAAGCCACTGCTGGGTGGCTGGGTTCCTTTTCTCCCTTCATCCCTACAGAGTTGCAAACGGTCTATAAGAAGAGGGTTAACTCACATAATCACCGCTTCCAGCGTCAGGTCTCCATAGCCACAGCGGCGTCATGTGACACATCTTCAGGACATTCCACCTTGTAATACGCTGGCATGTTCTGAAGGTGTATCCAGGGGCGTAGCAATAGGGGGTGCAGCGGTAGCGACCGCATCGGGGCCCTTGGGCCAGAGGGACCCCGAAGGGCCCTCCCTCAACTACAGTATTAGTACTCTATTGGTCCTGTGCTCATAATAATCACTTATATATATACATTGAGTAGTGGTAATTAACGAGCTCTTCCCCATCCCCTTCTTGCACCTCTGACACTGTAGTTGCCATTGGCAGGTTTTGGTGCGTCGTATCAATTGTTATGTATAGAGTGCCTGGGGGGCCCCATTGTAAAACTCGCATCGGGGCCCACAGCTCCTTAGCTACGCCACTGGGTGTATCATA